>NC_056728.1:1219951286-1219970425 GCF_019279795.1 Protopterus annectens | reverse complement strand
TTTCTTTGTCACATGCATTTGTACGCGCATTATGTACTCTCAGAACATCTATTTCCTAACACGCCTGTCCTGATGCTGTGATGTGCATTGTACAGCCCAGATTTGCTGACATCCAATATCCTTCCTCCTACAGTGGCACACCCCTCTGTGGTTGACATGTATCTCGTGTAGGCCACTCCTCGGTGTAGTACCGCTCGCGCTTGCTCCATCCTTACGCCGGCGCCGTTTTTGCGATTCAGTATTATCTGCCTCATTTGCATGGAATTGACTACTAATACATGGTTACGGCGCCGGACACCGCCACCACTCCTTGACAACCATTGCGCTGGGGTTGCAGCTTTACATACATACTATGGTGTGTGGTGGCTGTGCAGCTGATTTGTGTTCTACTGCTCTTTTAGGACATTGTCATATTATTTCATTGCTTTGCAACTTCTGTGCACATATCCCGGGGGTCTGCTGTTCTTTCTACGTACGTGCCATTTATGTCATTTTTTACATTTTGTGCATATTTTCTTTGGACATTCTCGGTGCCTTTCCACATTGGCATATTGCACCTATATGATACCTGACTTTGACAGCCTTCCGTTACTCCTCCGGTATGTTTGGGTAAATGTAAACCGTTTTTTTGGTTTACATTGCCGTGCCCTTACGCTACGCCTGCGCGAGCTCGTGGATCGCTATTTGCCCTCATTTGCATGGTGCAATACCGCACACAGTGTGTTTTGCATACCTACGCCGGGGGCGCACGCCGGTAGTGCACGTGGAATTCATTCATACCTGAATCGCTAAGCAGCCATATTTGGCGTTATAACGCCGACGCTATGCTGGCGCCTGGCGCAAGGTTCATGAATCCCGGGGACAGTCTTTTTGTAGTATGTAAATCCATATAGTACTTAAAAATTCTCTTCGATAATGCTTCCAATCTCACGCCTATATTACTATTAATATACAATTAAACATGCTTATATAAGCCATAAAAAGGGTTCTAATAAAAAACACATTAAAAAACACATAAAAAAATTAAAGAACATTAAAAAACATAGGTTTGTGTGTATTACTAACAAATGTATATATGAGAACTCGTCTTGTAAATAAGGACAGTGTATGTTAAAAATAAAAACATATGAATTAAAATTGTCACCATTAGTGTAAATCACCATTTATGTAAATTATCACTATTAGTATGAATTAACATCCATGTTATTAAATATATTATAAATATATTATAAAAAATGTTGTTAGAATATAAATTAAAGTTATAAAAATATTATAAAAATGTATATAGTATATAATGTGTAATAAAGTCTGTTGTATGTATGTATATAAACTTGGCACAATAATTTTATCTATAATACCTAACTTATAATGTTTTATATTTTATATATTTTATATATTGCTTGGTGTATGTGAATTAGTTACTATGATAATATGAGATATTAATTCTACATCTGAGTATTGTTAACCCAGATGCATTAGATGGTTCCATATTTTTTGGTTATTTATATTAACAGTGTTTATTATTTCTTAACTTTTTCAATATATTATGAAATGGTCAGTTGTATATTATCTAGCATTCAATTCCAAAATGGGTTTACATGATATAAATTCATTTAAACCTGGTAAATTAGCTGCATCCAGGTATATCTGCCACCAAATCTCCTTAAAATTCAATCATTTCTTAGTATCACCCCCTATTGGGTTATTGTGTATAACATCTAAAAGTGCAAATTTAAATACATGGTCACTAAACAATTTTTCTACATGCCTGGAGAGTGCATTCATGGAATCTTTCTTAGATATACTGTAAATATGATCATAAATTCGTTTCTTAACATTTCTGTCTGTTTTGCCAACATAATAACAAGTACATGCCCCACACTTGGCAATATATACTACCATCTTAGTATTGCAGTTTCCTTTTCTTAATTTAACACATTGCCTATACTTGTTCGTAATATAAATTATGTTGGTTTCTAATATATGTTTGCATTGTTTACACATTCCACACTTTTTAGTACCTTCATCGTTCACATCCCTTAACTCTAATTTGCTCTTCTCTTTATTTGTATCTTTATTATTTTTGTTTTTGCTGGGATTGTACTGTAATAATTTCTTGATATTATCCCCCATTTTATACACTGTTCCTGGTCTACTTCCTACCACATCTTGAATATTTAAATCAGTATGTAGTAGGAACCAAAATTTGTTGATAACTTCCACTATTTTGTCATATACAGGGCTAAAACAAATAATTATTGCTCTCTGATGCTTCATTACGTCTTGTTGGTTGTCAGGATTAAACTGTAGTTTGTTATTGTTGATTTTATTCAAACCCTTTCCAAACAGGGGCTCATTTCTCTTGCCCCATTCACTTAACATAAATTTTCCTATATCTTGTAACATTTTATTAGGATATCCTCTCTCCCTAAACAACCCCGTGATGTATTCAATTTCATCCTTAGTTGTGTTGTAATCAGAAGTCATTCGTGTAGCCCTGATACATTGCCCCTTAAAAATATTTTGTTTTAGTCTAGTGGGGTGATAGCTGTCATATACCAAATAGTCATTAGGAAAGGTTTCTTTCCTATATATCTTCGGTTTTAACTCCCCATTTTGAGTGTATATGTAAGTATCCAAGTAAGCTAATTCCTCCTTACTCCTCGAATGAGTAAACTTTAAATACTTGCTACTACTATTTAAATATTCAATGAATTTATCCATTTCCTCTTGGGTATCTCCCCATAATATATATATGTCATCTAAAAATTTTGAGTAATGGAGAATTTTCTTGAAATAAGGACTGGGAAAAAGCATAGTTTCTTCCCAGTCAAGCATGACTAAATTGGCATAAATGGGGGCACACGCAGCCCCCATTGCCACTCCCTGAGTCTGCTTGAAATATTCTCCCTTAAAATATATGAAATTATTTTCCAACACCATAGACATACATTCCAGAATGAGACTAATCTCATCCCATTCCAACTCTGAGTATTTATAAATGCTATTGCAAAATGCTTCCAATCCATCCTCTTTAGGTATGCTGGAAAATAAATCTATAACGTCTATGGTGACAAATATACATTCTTCCTTCCAGTTTTGTATGGGAAATAAACTTAAGAATTTCCAGGAATCCTTGACCATGTGAGTAATCTTGTTATATATGTGTTTTAATTTAATGTCAATATATTTGCCTATGTAGTAGGTTTTGGATTTATTACCCGATACAGTTGGTCTAAATGGGGGGTCATTAGAATCTTTATGTATTATCATAGGAATCTCTATTAAAGTAGCCATTATAGGAAATCTCACCCTTAAGTAATTATATGCATCATTTGATATTCTTCCATCTATAACAAATTCTTCCAGATAAGAATCTATCCTCTGATAGGCTATGTTGACTTCATTCAAGGAGATAGTTGCATAATTACCCGAATTATATAGTATATCATACATTTTCATATCATAAATCACAACCCCACCCCCCTTATCTGGCTTCATCACTCTGATTTGAGTGTTCATCTTTAATGCCATTAATGTATCATTCTCTTCCTTGGTTAGGTTGCTTTCACAACTTATTTTATTCTTTTTGGTGTATTCATTATGTATGTTGTACATCTCCTTAGTTACTACTTTTTCAAAAATATTCACTCTCGGATGATAAGGTGGAATAAATGTACTTTTACATTTTAATTCTAAACTCTTTTTTGATTTTGTGTCATTATTGGTGTTAATTAGTTGATTAGTACAAGATTTGTTAAAAAATATTGCTAAATTTATCTTCCTAGTGAATTTCTTGATCTCACATATACTATCAACTAATTTGAAAGGTGGGGTGGGGATGAATTTCATACCCTTAGCTAATACATTAAAATGACTTTTGTTTATCTCTAAACTTGAAAAATTATATATTTTAAAATTATCTTGTGAATATATATTGTTCTCTACTGATATCCCATTCATCTTACTTCTTAATACTTCCATTTGGTTTGATACCTGCTTTGGTTCAACCCCCATTTTCCATTTTTGTTCCTTCCATATCTCCCCTGTTGTTCCTGATTTAAATTCTGATATGGTTGACCGTTTTTCTCGTGTCGTCTGTAAAAATGGGGATCCCGTTTATCACAAGGTGTACTGTTGTGATACACCTCCTGGTTATAACCATTGTCCTGTCCAAAATTTTTTCTGTGCTTGGACCAGACATATGCTTCTCCCCTTTTATATTGCTGTATATCTCTACTCATTTTTTTCTTTTTTCTTTCTTCAATATTTCCTACCCATTTTTCTGCTAGTGTGAATTGTTTAGCATATAATTTCTCCCATTCTGTAAATAGTAAATCACTGGTAATTTTCAAATCTAATGTTTCCACCTCTTGAATTAATTGACTAAGTTTCTCATCATTGTATTTGATGAGAATATTCATGTACTTAATACCACATTCATCAAAAAACATATTAAATTCACTAATAATACTTTCTTCCACTACTATACCCATTGACAATTTGAAAAATAGCAAACCTTGAGGAACAATCCTCATTTCAATGCACTTTTGTAAGTATGCAATATCCAATTTCAATCCATTAATTTGTTTTAACAACTTCCCCAAAGTAAAAATTAATTGTTTCTGATTCCCCATATGTTTGTTAGACAATACATTCCTCTCATTTTTAGAATTGTCAGTGTCCAAGTTGAAACAAGTATTTAAAAATTTGTTAAGATGCACGTACTTATTATTTTTCTTTTTGTTCCCCACATTCGTTTCTCTTGCGTTATAGTTTCTTTGTTTATGGCCTGAGTATTCACAGTTACTGAGGAATAAGTCTTTATAGGCGGTAAGCATTTGGGCTTGGTTCCTGTGCGCATGGCTTCTACGTCCATGTTGTACATAGCAAAATCAAAAGTCAGTTCAGGTAAATTTATCTTACTCAAATTACAAGTCTCGGTAATATCTAAGTCTTTATGTGTTCCGAATAAAATATTAGTACTATTTGGTGGAGTGGAAGCACTTATCAGTTGTTGAATGTCATAGACAATGTGAGTGGTGTGCAGCACTGCTAAAACAGGGAGAGATGTCATTGTCTGTAACACACAAAATCCCAGACTGGAGTACAGGTAGGCATGGTCTGGAGTCAGTTTCTATGTAGTGAGAATCCCACTGGGGCTGCTCATACACTTAGTTAAACATAGTGCAATTCTGTTGCCCCTTGCTCAAAATGACCTGTTATATATAGATATGTCAGTAGATACATACATACATGTATACATATCTGTCTGTCACTGTCTCTCTCTCTTCCATAGATAGTATATTTATCTGTATGTATATACAACTATATATATATATATATATATACCTAAATATACCTATTATATATATATATATATATATATATATATATATATATATATATTATATATATATATATAAACAAACTTACATCAGTGTCTCTCTCCATATATACACACACACACACACACACACACACACACACACACACACACACACACACACACACACACACATATATATATATATATATATATATATATATATATATATATATATACATGTCTCATACACACACAACAACATTATATATACAACCCTGTTATACACATAAAGTTGTGTGTGGATGTCTGTAGTGTCCTATAATGGTGAGTAAAGCTGAACTATCACACATGTATAATGTTGCTTAAAGGATCCAAATTAATGGCTCAACAGTAGATAATGCACTTACTTACAGATCTGTGTGCCTGCTGGATGTCACCACACATAACCAAACAGGTGAACAGGTGGCATAACGTATAATTTTGATAACACATGCATTGACAGGGCACATTGTTCCTAACCACAGGCTTGCCTATCCAAATGCAAACAGCCACATATGGCCAAAATGGCAACTGTAGCCACATAGTTAGGATAAATAATGGTTATCTGACTGCTAGGCTACTAGATGCAGATAACAGAAAGAAGCAATATCACTCTGCAGGCCACAGACACTGTTCAACACAAGCCTAGTTTATGTAATCCACATGTAGTTTGCCTGCAGTAATGTGTAAAACAGGCTTAAACAGTGGCACATGCAAAATGTATTATGATCTGTAGTGTGTTAGACTAGATAGGCAGGGATTCTAATCTCATTCTAGGACACTCAGTGTGTGTGTGTGTGTGTGTGTGTGGGGGGGGGGGTGTTAGTGTGTGTACATACATATCCCTGAAAAACAGCTGAGAATCCCTCATTGAGTACCTAACCACAATGGATGGGAAGTTGGCATAATGGTTAAGGTGTTTGCCCTACAGAAACAAGTTACAGGGTATAGTTTTCACATGGGGTAATTGGCTAGGCTTAAAATGGCCTACAAGGGCAGTTAGCCTAGTACTAATCTATGAACCTATGAACCAATGATGCTGTAATTTTTGGCCCTGTAACTTGGTGCCACCCTCTTCTATAATGCCTGTTGATGTCATATACCTTAAGACTACCAATGCCATGTTGATGTCATAGTTAAGACATGGCACCTGGGATAATACTGTGATCTATAATGTGCTAGACTAGATAGGTAGGGTTTCGAATCTCCCTCCAAGCCACTGTGTGTGTGTGTGTGTGTGTGTGTGTGTGTGTGTGTGTGTGTGTGTGTGTGTGTGTGTGTGTGTGTGTGTGCATGTGCGTGTGTATCTCTGTATGACATAAGTATGATCAACTCAGTAACTTAGAAAGAGGTAGGGTTTTGCAGTACTTTGGTTGTAGCAGGTGATGTGGGCCTCCAAATGCCTGACCACAGCTAGGCCTGCTGATGTCATCAAGCATAAGATGTCCTAAAGAGATAGTGATAGCAGAATTGAGGTGTAGTGCTTGCATCATATACTGTGATGTGTAGTGTGCACCATTAGATAGGTAATTGTTGGAGTGGGTGTGTGCTGTTCTGTGTTCTGTAAACAATAAATGGAAGTGGTGCCATCCTCAATGTAGCCAGGTTTGTGTGTCTGGCTGTTAGAACATTTTACATTGGCTTATGGAATCATAGGATCTTTGAACTTCAGTAGCCTAATGGCCCTACACCTCTCACTATCCTTGCCAAGTTTTTGCCCTTATTTACACGGTAAGCACATATTGCCCCTGTCCATGAGTGACACAGGAAGAAGCCCTGTGGTGAAATGACGGTCACCCAGATGATCATACAGATGGCATCTGACAAGGCCCAGTGAAGTTCTCTGTTTGCCATTAGGCAGGAGTCTGTTTCAAAGGTGTGTTAAAGTCTGCTAGACAGATTTCTCCCACCAGCATGTATTGTAACATACCAGGTTAATGTCCTTACAGTGAGAAATCCGTTTACCATGCCACCCACAGATATGCAGCATTTCCAGTGAAGCAGGGTCATGCATTGCCCTGTTTGCAAGGCAGAGATCACCTGTGAGTAGTCTATATGCCACTGGCTACAATGACAGTGATTTCAGATTATCCCTATTAAACAGGCACTGAAGACATGAAGTTCCCTTGTGAGGGACCATTGCGTTGTGTGCAATTGACAGTAGTGTTTCGAAATGTACATCATCAAATGTCCATTGCACTCAAATATTGCCATGCTTAGGGAGGAGTATTTGGAAGTTATCAGTGTGTCAATTTTGGGTGACTGTACCCTCGGTTATGACATATGATTCCCGTCAGTATGTCAACAGGGATTTGTTCATCAATACTGACTTGCCATAACTCACAGATTCAATGACCGCTCACAGTTTGCAGGCATCAGCCAACATTGTCAGCCACAGATATTTAGTTTTTGCTTGTATCAAGGTTAAATGGATTCCAAGCAGTAGAGATCCCATGGCTGAGCCCCGTTGAACACTGCTGCTTAGAGATCAGCTATTGGAGGTGGAATCACCTATTTTCAGTATATGTTACATCAGTGAGCCACTTAGTGACCCCTATAATGATATTACTGTAGATCCCTAATTGGTTGCTTTTGTCAATGATGCCTGAGTAGAGGATAGAGTCACATGGCTTGGCTAAGAACAGGGGGTTGTATGCCCTGATATCCCCTCATCCACATCCTTGGTGACTGCATAGGACATGTCCACCAGGTTTAATCACCATGATCTTCTTGTCAGAAATCCAAAGTATGTGCAGTCAACTGTTTGTAGATTACTTATATGTTTGCTTATCAGCTCCATGATGATTTGTCCCATGGGAATACAGATATGTCTACTCAGGCAAATAGGTCTATAGCTCTGGTGGTCTGTGGATGCACCACCTCTGTGCAAGGGGATAACAGTTGGCATTGTCTAGTCAGCTGGAATGCAGCCAGTGGTTACAGTATGATTGCAAGGAGTTCCCAATGGTGTTAGTAATCCTTGTTGGCGCTCATGTAGGACACAGCCTGGGATGTTAGCATGTCCAATAGATGCTGTGTATCCCCATAGAGATCCCAGTTGCAACCTGCTCTGTAGATATAGAAGGTATGGGACAGGTTGTAGGAATGTCATGTGGCACATGTGGTGGGGACAGGGGAATTAAGTTGACGCAGAACCTGCTGACAACAGGTTAGCTGTGAGTACAGACCCATTATATGTGGTATCATTCACCAACAATCTGGACCTTTTCTCTGAGGTTACACATGCAACTCCAATGTAAATTGTGGTTTTGCTTTGTGGGGGAGGCTAATTTTGGCACATACTGTTTCCACACTATGTCACAACAACATTATGTGCTTGTTTTAGCTGAGGAGGGTGTGCCTCCATTTTAGGGGCCACCCTCACCCCAACTGCCACACAACAATGTCCACTTCTTATTGTACAGACTGCTAATGGCAGTTATCCATCAGGCAAGTTTGCTGTGCCATGAGGAGCTTGTTTTCCTCCTGTCAGGTACAGCCAGGTCTATGCAGTTGTACTGCTGCTTGCATAATGCAAGGGGGTAGAGCTCTGCATACTTGCCTGTCCCATTTGAGGGGGGGAGGTGCAGTCAAGGTATGTAAGCCATGTCATAGGAGGTAATAAATTGCTTTCTTGAAGTATATTTCTGTATTTTCTACAAGGTTGTTAGATCTGACACTTAGTTTTAATGAGACTGATCTGTGGCCAGATCTCACCAGGGAGGACCTCACAGTGGGGGGACAGCAGTGGTCACCCATATTGGTAAACACATGATGCACTACATTGGCTCTACTTGTGGAGATGTCATGCCACTGGTCTAGGCATTATAGTTAATGACATGGACTAACCTTTGGGCAAGTGATCTTCAGCATGACTAACAAACACAGTTGGTGGTTACTTAATACCACCCCAAACCATGGTGTGCTGATATAGCTTGATAGACACAAATACATTCAAATAAGCACAACATGTGTCTAGTCTGGATTCATGGAGCTGCTCCTGTAGCTGGCAATGGCTTGATTAGGTACCCTTCCAGCAGTGATTAGCACCTGCAGTGTCTCTGAGAAATCTCAGTGTTTCACCAAATCTGGATGTGTATCTATCCTTAATGAGTATGTATACACCACCTGCATTTCCTTGCACACTGTCAGTTTGAGGTTTGAACATGTGGAAGGATGTGTAGTCTGGTATGGCTGGGGTGCTGTCCACACCCTTGAACCAGGTGTCTTTGACTACACAAATGTCTGCATATTCCAAGGTGGGGACACCTTCCATAGAGTGGGGTTTAGTGTTGCCATTTCCAGTGTTTAGCCTAACCATGATATTGTATGAAGATCGCATTCTCACTGGAAAGTTTTCCCTCCAGACAGTGCCTATAAGATGCACTGTGGGGGTGTCAGCAGCTTTGGCCAGTACTCAACAAACCAGGGGTGAGAGATGAAGACCATCTCTGGCAAAGCATTGACATCTGTTGAATAAGTCATCCTAGGTGGACATGTAGTGGATTCCTTGCAATAACATCATATGCTAAGGCAATTGTTGACATCCGTCATTTTCTGTGTGTATTGAGCCATCATCCTAGGTGAGGGTGAAATGCAGCTGAAAGCTATGGGCATACCTGCAAGAGACACAGAGTATCTAAGCTCAGTCATGTGTCTGCATATAGTCTGATGACATATGTCCCAGGTCATACACACCTGCAGGACCTATGGTGTTATCATTATTGCCCTGATATTCCTTGAGTTGTGGCAATGTGTGGTATGGCATATCATGTCAACTCACAGACAGTTAACTGTGACCATTCCCATATGTAGCCTAGTGACACGGACATCACTCTGTCTCATGATGTAGTCACGTATGAATAATAGGTTTGATTTTGTGTTTTGCCTCAGATGTTTGACCGGTAAGAGAGTGGTGCATGAACTATTATGTGTACTGTGCTCTCCAGAGGTAAGATCTTTTTGAGGTATCTGTTGTATGGGAATGTGTCTGGTAAGGAGCTCTGTACATGCAGGTGTGTGTATGATGTGGATGTGGGTGTAGCAGGAGGTGAGCTGTGCATGTTGGCATAGTGCTCATTGCCATATGCACTGACTGTTGTGTGAGACACCATGGAATCATGGCTTGAAATACAGTCACATCTGTAAAATGTTATGTTTGTATGGCATAGGAATAGAGGGGTGGGGACACTATACACATCTCAGCAGCAGTCACTGATAGTGCCGATAATAATACAGTCTTTCCTGTGTGTATGTCACAGCATGCCATCATTAGGCAGTGTCATGACAGATGATGAAATGTAACATGTCACCTTTATGTAGGCTCCCTAAGGTAAAACAGCACCTGACAGTGTGCCATACAATGCTTTGCCAGCCATGTAGCCCTTGGATTGACCATAATACTGTTATTAGGCTTGGTCACAATACCATACCTACAAATGTGACACTGTGCAAGTCCAGCACAGTTAGGGTCATGCTGCCACACTACTGGGGTTGACAGCCTGAAACACAGTGCTTGCAGGCACTCCTTGCAGTGAAGATGTGGATGTCTGTACATGCACTGAGGACTTGTTAAACTTTGCTGACATTACATTGACCTTGCAAGTGTACAATTCCTGTCAAGCAACCAGAACACAAACTGTTTTTTGTGTGACATGATGTGGGAACACAGACAAGTGTTCCAGGTATATAACTGTACAGTATGACATACCTAGGACATGTGTTAGGTGGACACACTTTGGTCAAAGGTGGCCAGTCCTCTGGAGTAGGCCAAAGAGCCATGTCATGCAAGTATCCACCATTACTCTGTTGAAGGGCAAGATGCATGAATTGTTGTGAAACTGCCACCTAATATGGATCACCAATGCTGTGATGCTTGTTTCAGCAAGCTTGTTCATCTATGCCATCAGACATTGCACATTAGATTGTGACACTGCAGCTGTGCTCCTAATCACCATCTGGTCAGTTCCCTAGTGACATACCACCAGTCCTGGAACAGAAGGCATAATACATGCAAAAGCCAACTGATAACTCAGGTTGCTAATCAAGGCATCTGCCTGGAGAAGGGTATGTAAAGAATGCAGATCCTTTAAAGATGTGGGACAACTATGTCGATGAACATAAAGGCTGTGTCCTGCTTCTCATCATGAGCTTCATAGTCATGTTTTGCAGGTGATGACAGAAAAAGTATTGGAGCATGGTGTCCCAGGAGAGACTGGTTGTGGTGAGACTGGCATTAGTAGTAACCATGTGCCAGCAATTCAGGGGACTCCCTTGCTTTCCACATTCTTCACAAGGTAATTGTGTTCTTTCAGTACACACCACTTGAGTAATGTCCAGCTGCAGAATACCTATGTAAAACCTCCCGCCTTACCTTCACAGAGTATACATACTGCCCTTCCCTCCATTGTTTGTCTGTCTTCTGTACAGACACCTTGGATGCCTATTTTCTTGGAACATGATGGAAGTAACTTTAATACTTAGTTGCACAGAGGACAACTAGTATGCAGTGTCAAGCAGTGTCCCCAGATCTCTCAGTCATCTGATATGTAAAGCCATGAAAGGAGTTATCACAGAAACGATCAGTAACAATGTCATAAACCTACTGACATTCGACCAAACACAGTTTGTTTTGCTCAAGGGCGGATAATGCTTACTTTAACCAGTGGACCTCACTGAGTGCTACACTATGCAATGGATGAGGGGAGTATGACTCATTCCACCTACCATGGCCTGCCAAAGTGTTTGACAATATTAGGCCATCAGGCATTGCTGAAAACTGTGTAGGTTATTTACAAAGTAGTATGTCAGCTGATGGATAGCCAAGTGTCTGATAGTCATAATCTGGGAAGATAACATGTGGAAATCCAATACTACAATGAGACCAGTCACCAGTGGACTTCCCTTAGCCATCATTAATGGATTTCCCCTCCTAGTCATTCCGTTCTCTGCAGTCAGGGCCACTATCAGTGACCTCTGACTGACTACATTAGCAGGTGATTGCAAATCAGGATCTGTCACTGTATTTCTCGAAGAACCAACAGTTATGCAGGATGGCCTGAGATACACATTCAGTGGTTGTCAGAGCCACTGACAAATAGTAAATGCCAAAGGACTCCACAATGCTGTCATTTTGGAAGTCATCCACCCCTGGAAAATACAGTAGTGTCCACACATCGCATGCAGTTAAGCCATTACTCAGGGACTTATGGATACAGAGAGTAATGTAGCCTTTGACTTTCACTGGTCGGTAAGATGTAGGGAACCATTTAAGTTTGTACAACCTATACAGAAAGGGATGGCATGTAAACCCTAGACTGTCATTGTCATTCTCTATTTGGCAGTTATCACACCTATCATTGAATGCAATGGCACTTTTGCTATGCCACTACACAGGCATATCTTACAACTGTAGCAGTCACACAGGTTCCATGGTAAACTAATACATATTGTAGATAACATGTCCTATGCAGATGATGTCTAGGCCATAAATGTGTAGTCTTGTCTCCTACATGCTTTGGAAGGGAGGTGTATGGCTGCCATAAAGGGAAGTGTCAGATAACACTGTGTACTTCCTGCTTATCCAAGACAGTACTAACACATATATTACCTGTTCTACACATGTACACCTTCACAATAGTATAAATAGTACATGCTGGAAAGACAGGTATGTAACCCAGACACTACACCCTATATGTATCAGGTCCCCATGCATGTGAAGCACACTTTCACTGTAACACATATCGTGTGCAAGTTATACAACTGGATGCAGAACAAGACAAACATAACTGGTGTAGGACAAATGTCTGTAATGGACACAGGAAATTTGTAGATGGGTCATATCCATCACCACAGCTTGTAGATGTGTTAGTTCCCAAAACCCTGGTGACACTTATCAAGAGTATCAAAACTTTTCACAGATTAGGGATGCATGAGTAGGCTGAATGACACATGGAGCCATGCACCTATAGTGCTGTACCTTTCTGAAGACATATTTCTTCTGTGCTGACATTCCATCCTGTGCTGTGACATTTATGGGTTTATTGCCACTGTGTATCCATAGGTGTCCCCTACAGACTCCTGAAGCTGTAACATAAACAGGTCCATGATACACCTTTCATTGTGCAAGTATACAGCCATTACAACATCATACAATGTAAGGTGCACAAAATAATGTGACTTACTCATTGCAAATGTCAGCATACAGTATCTGTCAGTGACCAGTACAAGTGGCATGGCAAAAGCAACAGTGGATTACAATAAAATAATAACTTATATAGTCACCCTGTTCATCAGACACATTGCTTCATTTCCCTGCATCAGTGATGAGAATGACAGGGATGAGGCACAGATAACATCACTTGCATAGTGTGCTGTGTGAGGGATGCAGGAGGCCTAGGCTGACCCAATGGGTTGAAAGCATATGTGTGAGGCAGGAAGAGAAACAGGCAAGATGGACAATGGAAATGTGCTGTGTATTTCTGTAGGTGACCTGATTTTGACAGTGGTGTGAGTATGTGTGTGAACATAGGCAAGCTCAGTGCTAGCCCTACATTTGTGCATGTTGGAAAGCTTTGAACTGTGCGTGGTACAGCTGACAGTTCACCATCTCTGCCCTTGAACATGGGAACTGCTCTGCCAGGAGTTGCACTGGCACCTCCATGCCGAAGGTCAGAAGCAGTGCAAGTACCTGATAGTAACTGCTGTCTATTGGGACTGTGTCCTCCATGGGAATACACAGGACCATGAGCCCATGGCTTGCCAAGTCTTGGTGTGGATAGCACACTCCCCTGTGGAGCACTGGATGTAGTGCCACTACAGCAGCATGAGTGTGCATGGCCATGTGGACTCAGCAGATGGAGTTGGTGACCTATGTCCATGAGTCCAATGCTCAATTCCAACCAGATGTTCCATCACAGACAATGTGTGTTCCAAGACAGATATTCTGCAATCTGTCTTAGACCCTCTTTCCACTGCATCAGTGAACTGATCCAGGATATCAGCAATGCAGTGGAGGCAGTCATGGATGTCAGACTGTGTTGCATCCATAACTGTGAGCATTCATCTGGAGTTCCTTTTGAAACATGCCTGTGCCACCATGATGGCCCGAAACATATGCCGAGTGAGTCATGATGAGACACCTGCAACAGGTGGTGGAAGGATAGCAGGCCTGCTGCAAGCACACTTGTCAGTTCACCTGTGTGGAACCTCACCAGCTGTTTGGCTATGGCCAGTGTAAACACTCATTGCCATAGTTTCCACACTTTCCTGTTCAATGTCCCCACCATCTGACTGTCGAGGCTTGTGGGGAGTGGGTATGTGTAGGCATACTGAGTGTATGTGGTGATAATGAGGGAAGAAGAGGGATATCAACCTCTGGAACAGATTCAGACCCTGAAACCCCCACATGTGCCTCACTTTTGCCACCATCATCATTAGAGTCTGAAGAGATACTGACATCAGGTAGTGCAGGGGACAAAGACCAACCCCCCCCCCGTCACCTGTGATAAAAAAGGGAAAAGCAGTACATTAATACCTGCACTATTATGCTCTGCAGTACTATGTTGCAATACATGCAAAGCTGTATACACTGTTGTCACTATTACAGACCTGTTTAATGGCCAAACTCATATAGTAGGACATGAGGGCATTACTTTTCCCACAAACATCTGTAGTTACTTGTAAATAAAAGCTATTTAAACAGCAATCTCATCATCAACAATGAGGTACAGTCTTGACATTTGTGAAGACTGCACAGTTGACACATGGCAATCTGTAATGTCCTGATAATACTGTCACATCTAACAGCGTGGTCACACCTGGTATGACTGTAACATGAGTACAGTCAGACAATATCTGTGCATTTGCAATCATGCTGATAGTACAGCAATCCAGCCAACAGTTCTGGGATGACACTTTAGGGAATACATTGCAATAAATCTACATCTGTAACAAAACAGTGCTGTGCTTACCAGGAGCAGGACCATAGCTTGTCCAGTTCCTGATGGAACTGTGAAAAGTTGAGGGAGAGGTAATGTAAATGCCACTGCATGTTGCACTATAACAGGGTAATACGTCCATATAGCTCACATTTACAGTAGCTACTTTGTTAATTGTTATGCTGGTCAAAATCTGAGCATGAGATTCAAACTGCAGCTAAATTCCCCCTCAAAAAGCAAACACTTAACACTCACATAAAAGTATGTACACCCTGACACACTGAATGCTACAATATTCCAGTGCTGATCAAACTAAGCTTATCTGGATGCTCCTCTGGTGTTAAAACTGTGGCACACACATCCATGATATATGGTGCGATGGATGCCTGGGAGCTGTCGTGTGGTCCTAGATTCACCAGGAATTCCTCAGTGGCTGATAGTGGTTGTTCCACTGCAGGCCTGCCACCTATGACACCACAATCCCTGGACATATCTGCTGCTCTTCTACATGCAGAATTTATCATATCTGTTGCACCGTGTTACACTTGCTCATATGTCCTGCTCTGGTGACCTATGGCAATAACATCACGGACAAGGTCAGCCCATAATGCTGCCCTCTGTTCCCTGTTTTGCCTCTCCCTGTACAGTAGGAGTTCATGGTGTTGATGGAGGCCTTCCAGGATTATATCATTCTCGGTATCTGTCAAAGGGGCACAATGCCTTGAATACATGTTTCCTGACAGACAACAAAATGGGAACACATGTCAGGATCACATACATGGAAGTATACTATGTAGAGATACAGCAAGAACAGAAAATCTGGCAGTATCCACTGCTTCATCACACATGTCATTTTACACAGTGTGAAAACACACTACGCATGTGGATACAACTAAGTTACGAGCAATAGTCAACTATTCCTGTTTGTGCCATGACAGATACTGCTGTATGATCACCCAACACAGGAGTCCATTGTAGTGTGAACCCAAGGGGTAACCCCACTGATAATATGTCAAAACAATAGTGCCAAATAGCAGTGTGTTATTACAACCACTATAAATGGACGTTCCCTCAAGACCAGTGTGCCACATTGACAAAACATTCCACCCTTGATGTACTGTACATCCTCTGTAGGTGTAACAAATCTGGAGATCAATGACATGTCATCATTACAGTTCTAAGAAAGGCTTAATGCTGTAATGCCCATTCTCCCTGAGTATATTCACACATATGCATCATGCTGTAAACAAAAAGGTTACATACCTAATGGAGTACAATACTCCTTTGTTTGTTTATGCAGATATATAAAGGTTTTGGTAACACGTTTACTGTGTGAAGAAAATCTCATACAAAATGATTTGCCTAGCTAGCTGCATGCCTTTTTAACATGGTTCCCATTACAAGGTGGCTGGCTCATAACCAATCTATGGTTCTGAAATGATAATTGCATCCAACACAGCTGATTTGCAGTATAGTCATCCAATGACATGCAAACACTGAACGAGATATAAGGCCTTCATGTAGATTAGAAACCCTTTCTGATATGTTGTGCTGGAAATTACTGGGGCCAAGATACTACTTCATCTCAGAGAGCACATCTGTAGTAGCTACTTTTTACATACAGATCTGTGTGCTACAGGCTGCAGCTGATGCTGCAGGCAATAGTCATAGGCAGACAGTGTGAACACGCTGGAGGACAACAAGCTGTAACAGTAACTGTGGGAACTATGGCAGCCTTGTTGTAGAGGCAGAGCCAGATTGAGGGTACCCATTCCACTGCAAATTAAGGCATGTGTTTAAGGTAAGTATGTTAGCCAATGCTATCATTAACAGTAATAGGCAATATGTTTGTTGTGTCCTTGAGCAACATAGGGGGTATGTACACCATTATGTCAGCAATTTGGGCAGCTGCCAGGCCATGTGTTACATTATGGTAGTCATTTGTAATGTGTGTGCTGACAGTCCTTGTTACTAGCATGACCTCCATATGTGTATGTTAGTTATGTAGCTGTGCTAATCTATAACATCATTATGAAATGATTGTGTGCTGCACTCTGATATTAGTGGGCCTCATTTGCATTACCTAAGTTAAAATCCTCTGTGAATGCATATGAATGCATGACCTGACACTGTATGCACTTTACAGTGTTGCTATAGGGATATGTATACTGTGTTCCTATCTGCAGGCCTTTGACTTCCATCATTGAAAAGCAGACATTCCATTTGAAATGCATTGTATGGATAAAGAGTGGATGACTCAGTCATTCATTGATGACTTCACAATAATGTAATTGAAATACTACACACCACTGGATTTGAACCCAGGACCATGGTGCTCACATACAGGCTGTAACATACTCCATTACATCCATTATTATGTGCCTGGTTTTATAGGGATGTATTTCTCCACCAGAGTCCAGTTGAACATGTATTTTGCCATTCATGTTTTAGCAGGTGTATTTCTAAATGTTGCTGTTAAAAGTGCAGATTTACCTGCTATTAGAGACCCCTTTTACATCTATTATTCTGTGTCTGATTTTCTAGTGGTGTAGTCCTGCACTAGACTCCAAGTTACACTCCAATTTTTCCATTACTCTTTCAGCAGGATTGTGCGAGACAGAGCAATGTGCAGCTCTGCTTAAACACACGATGTTTAACTTGCGATTACTATGTTTTGCTTAAATCACCTGTTTTAATTAACAGATGTGAGGCATGGCAAGTTAATGCACTGGTCTGCAGGTGCGATGGTCTTGGGTTCAAAATAGGGTACAGATGTACATTCTGTATGAGTTTATTATCATTTCAAACACATATATCAATATAGCTCCATTTAGCTAAGCTTAGTGATACTGCACAAAGAGCTCTGCTGTGCAGTATTGCACAAAAAAATCTTTAAAGAAAAGTAAAATGGGGTGATAGGACAGTGATGAAATGGGGTGCAAGCAGGGGGAAGAACATAGTGAAAGGCAGGTAGGTATGTGCAGGAAGGGTTTAGGAAAGAATCATAGCTATCCATTTCTTTTATAGCAACAATTGTGCACTTTAACAGAATATGTAGATATATTTTTACTGTAAACCCAGAGAGAGGGGTGAGGACAACATAACTGCGTTGTCAAGCCAATTGGACCAAATTATGTGTGTCCGATGGACATGTGTGCAAAATAGACAGCTATGTATGAGATGATATTTTTTTTGGGGGGGGCAGGTGCCTATTTTTTTTTTTTTTAAAGTGAGAATGGAATGTTGTGGAAGGGACAAAGGTATGTGTGGGGGAGGTAAGTTGGGAAGGTGAGGAAGTTTTTTGCAGATAGACAAGACAGTAGACAGGGTTGGTATGTGACACAAGAGGGGCTGAACACCTTGATCAGAAGGGTGTTGTGGAGTCTTAGTCTCAGGTGCCTCCACAAGGTAGCAGTGTGACTCAAGTCCCCCCGATGGGACTGTTGATGCTGCCCCTTCACTGCCTCTGTGGTGGCAATGGTGGAGGCTGGCATCTGGGGTGAGGCTGCCCCACCAGGGTGGTGAGCTTGCCCTCCATCCGGTGCAGGTAACATCTGAAAGTTTAGAAGAACATCCTGTGCACCATTCCTGGTAGTTCATCACAGGTAACAAGATCACCCCCTCCACTGCCACTCCCAGAGGGGGGGGCCCAGCCCCAGCCCATGGGGTGGAACTACCCAATGCCACAAGTAGTGCAGGGGCAACAGAGGGGGCACACAATGAACAGAAGATTGGTTGATAGAATAAGGGATCATCTCTACTGCACACGCACTGGGAATAGTGTCAGTACATCACCCAAACATATGTTGGAGAGAGATTCTACACATACTTTT
>NC_056728.1:1219761286-1219946286 GCF_019279795.1 Protopterus annectens | reverse complement strand
AGTGACAGAGTGATATACTTTATAACTTAGTACAATGTTTTTTACAGATGTGATGATTTATTTTCTATAAGAATGATATTAAATGAGGATAGGGTATTATAGAAAAATAATTTGAAACTGGCTCTCTCTTATTAAACATACAAGGGACATGTTGGTACACAGCTATAGGGAAAGGAAGAGACTGACACCGATTAAACCAATACCCTTAGAGAGTGAAAAGTATAAATGAAAAGAATTTTAAATATCAACGAGTCATTTAAGTGTAACTCTAAGGCAGTAGTTTATGGAATAAAATGCAAGTGTGGGCTTTGTTATATACAAAAAGCAAAGAAAGAAATTTAAGGTTAGACTTCATGAACATATAAGTGATGTTAGAAATAAAAAAAAAAAAAAACAGATAATCCAGTGGCTGAACATATGGTTTTGTAACACAATGGAAAGCTATGGGTTAAAAACATGTATTTTATTACAGGTAATGGTTAATATTAGCAGTGTGGAAAGAATTTTACTTTGGCAGGAAGCTGAGTTAATTTTGAAATTTAACACTCTAAAACCACATGGTGTAAACAATGAGTTAGATTGGAAAATATTATGTAGAGATTAATTTCCTGTTTTCAAGTTTTTTTGTACAACTGAAATGTTTTTAAATTTTAAATTTTTTTTTCTTTAATTATTTGAGGTTTCTTTATTAATTTATTTAATTAATTAAATGTTTATATATGTGTATGTTTTTAAGGAATTGAGTATGAGTCTTTTTAAAGGCATATAGGCAAGACGGTAAGACATTAAAATATTCTCTTGTTCAACCCTTTGTGGTCTCTTCAACATGATTTTATATCCAATTACAGTGCCATTACAGCAGTTTGCTACTTGACAGCAAAATATACCGTAATATGAAAAAACGATTTTACAAATACTGTGTTTTTAGATTTCAAAGTACGTTTGAAAATGTAGCTCATAGTTTGCTTCAAGAAAAAACTAATCAAAATTGCCTTTTCTACAGAAGTACTACCAATGCTTGAATCTTAGCTTTCTGACCAGACTTATATTGTGTGAGCAAATGATATTTCCTTTCACAATGGAATTATTTATAAAGAAGTACCTCAATCATCAGTACTAAGGACATTGTTATTTTCATTCTCCATTAATGATATGACTTTCAGTCTCATTTAATGAGAATATACTCTACACGTAGATGATTTGAGGCTTCTAAAGGTACTCATATCCTCTACACAATAAAAACTCCAATTAAAAGTGACTTCAGTATGGTGTGGAATTAGATCTGTAAAAACAACCTTTCTGTAAGTACTCAGAAAGCTACAATTATGATGCTTCAGACCTCAAAAATCTTGAAATTACCACCCCATTATCCATTATGGATCCTAGAAATACAAACAATTACAACTGCTAGTTATCAACAGTACCTAGACATAACACTTGATTAAACACTTTCCTTCAACAAACAGAATTGCAACTTTTGAACCAGCAAGTTTCATACAATATCACATTTCTGATCATCAGGGCAAGACAATGCAATTGCATTAAGCATACTTTTGTATTTGAGTGTACTCTACTAGTTCTAGCATTACAATCACCACATAGTGCAGATCACTTACAAACTGCAGAGTATAAGAAATTAAGGTTAATCCACCCAGCCCATAACAGACAGCATTGTGTCACCATACAAAATGTAACAAGTTGACTGTTGTAGCATGGGCCACTTTTCTGTTTAGCAGCTTTATGTTCAAACTGTTAAGCTATTGCCATCACTTTGAAATACTTTATGCATGAGACACACCAGCTACGATCTTAGAAGTCAGTATGGCTCTCAGTTACAGATGCCAAATTACACATTATCAACAGCTGGGAAAGTGTTTAGTACAATAGCTCCTATCATCAACAATATTTTTCCTTAAAAAGTACAAAATACTAACAAGATGCTTTATTTTTAAAAATAAATGAAAGTTCACCTGACTGGTAAATATATAATAATATGAGTGACTATTTATGCTATCCAGTAAAAGTCATTTCCAAAAATGCTTGCCACTCAGTCAAACACTATACATATTTCAGCTCAAAACCTATAAGAACTACAGCCATATAAACACATATCCGAGTGTTCTGTGGTACTATAAAAATATCTGTACTTTTTGTGACACCATATATGCTACCTTGTTAGTGCATTTCATAAGCTATATTCTGCCTTACTATGTTAATTCACTGACAAAATAAACAATATACTGTACAGTTGAAGGAATGAAGCACCTATCTTATTTTATTTGGTTTTCTTCTGCTTTAACTAAAGTTTGTGTGTTTAAGCAGCTGATAGCTGACAGGATCAGCTATTAAAAGAGACCTCCAGGTGGGAAGAAGTCTTAGAGGTTACTCTGCAGCTAAAGGAGTACAGCACTAGTCATATTTCATTTTGTTTTCTTCTGCTTTAACTGATGGTTGTATGGTTAAACAGCTTCAGCTACATAAGTAGACCTCCATGTGAACAGCTGTGAGGAAGAGCAGTCATACAACATGCGAAGATGCTATGATGCATCTTGCGTTGCTGCAGACGTGCATGATAGATGCAGGAGGTGGAGAAAAGGCTGTTGAAAAGAGAATTGTGAAAAGAGAAAAAAATGAGTGATTCTGAAGAGTTTGTGATATTTTTGCAGGATAGGTTAACCTGTTATTGTTTTTATTTTTTAACCACTTTACATACTTTTGCTCAACTATACACTGACATGGATAAGCGGAACAAAGTGTAGCTATATTCTCTGCTTGAGGAAAAGGCAGTTGTGGAGTGTTATCACTGTAAAATGTACAGTATGACCCACCAAAATTTAGTGGATAAAGATAGTAACACATACATTAAATCTAGCCATTCAGTAGATTTGGAATCTGAAGTAGAAGGTCTCAGAAGGGAACTAAGTATAGGAGGTAAACATTATGGAAGAAATGCAGGAGTTAGTTTTCATGTCCTCAAAAACAATACAGCTAGGGTGAATGTTGATGAAGTTAAACAAATTCATTTCACTATGGATCAGGGGTCACAGACTGGAAACAGCTTAGCTGTAACAGAACGGAGTATTATTATAAATAATAAATAATAATTTAATAGATTGTGACATTGGAAGAAATATGAAGAAATTGAATTTTCTGATATTCCATGTGTGAGAATTCCTATGACATTCATGAATTTAGTCAGTAAAGGTTATGGTAATCTAGGTGACTTTGGCACAAGCCATGGAATAAAAGAAGGAAACAAAGAAAAGAAAACATATAGGAGAGACAGTGATTGTAAGAACTGTATTTTAGAGGAACCTTCCCATAATAGGATTAGGAGAAGAGTTGTTGGGGGCAACTTTAGAATTAGATATGAACAAAATAATTTGGAAATGATCTTCTCTCCTGGAGTATAAGGAATAGGGGATTTTATGGTCTGATTATGCACTAGACTCCTGAGTAAATTAGATATGGAAAACACTTCATTTTCCAGTTTATGAGGTAATAAATTGCTGGCCATTTTATTCAGGTTTAATGGAGTTGTTTTGGATAGGATTAGTTTTGATTCAGTTAATATGCATGTTGGCTTTAATTATTTGGAAAAGACACATTTGCTACATGTGTATAGAAAGGTACAGTATATTTTTCAAATACATTCTCAAAAAAAAGATCAGATTGTGTTTTCTATAATGTCTTCTATCACTGGCTCTGTCAGACTATTAAGTTACTAAGGTTAGAATATTTAATACATGTTTAGGTAATGTCTGTGCTCTGAATGATATTGATTTATTTAGGACATGGGCCAACTTCTGTGGATAGGAAAATATTTTCATAAGGACAAGTTCCATTTGAGTTACTATGTGGCTAAATACTAAGTAATAAAATCTGTGAAATTGTTAAACATCTCTGTAGTGATGGAAAATATGATGTGATTATGATCACAGAGTCATGGAATTATTTAGGGTTTGTCTTTATGGTTATTAAATGTTTGGATGTTTGAGAGGTAGCAGAATGGGAGGTAGAGTGGCAGAATTCATATCTAGCATGTTAATCACTAGGGCACTGGAAGTTAACCACAGTAAGGAACCTATGTTCCTAGAATTAACTGTTGATCCTAAAGGTAAACCTCTACATATACTAATTTGTTATAGAACTCAGACATTGTCTATCTCAGAACAACATTTTTATGTAGAAGAGCTTAATATTTTTTCAGAAGTAGATAACCTGATCATGTTGGGTGATTTTAATTTTCCTAGAATTAACTGGATAGAAAGTACAGCTGAGAGTTTGGTGCAAGACAAATTTTTGGGTTATTGTTCTTTCCATAACTATTCCTAAGTAATTAATTTTCCTATAAGGTCAAATAGTATTTTAGATTTTTTACTTACTAATATCTCAGATAAGATAACCAAAGTTAAATAATTATGTCAACTATGTAACTCAGACCACATGGCATTTGAATTTGAAGTGTTAGAATGCAATCAAGTTAATCATCTACCAATGATAATATTTGATAAGTCTCTAATTTTTAATCTAGATTTGTTACATAAGATTAACTCTATTGATTTATCAATAGCTGATATAGAATGGGCTTAGTGTAAATTGGAATAGCTTTGAAAGGATTTGTAATGTGCATCCTAACAAATATAAAACAATTGTCATGAGGCGGCATAAGCAGTTTGTTCCTCTTTAGTGGAATATAACTCGCTCAATATTATTGAGAAAGAAAAGCAAAAAGTATAGTATTTGGAAACGATTTAAAATGATTGCTGGGAAAAGAGCATATAACTTATTTAGCAGAACACTGAAAACATCTATAAGGAATGCAAAAAGTAAATATGAAAGGCATCTAGTGACCAAAGTGTCTGTAAAGAAATTCTACTCATGTGTTAATCAGTCTAGAGAAAAGAGAAAAATATTTGATACAATTGTTTCTGATGGGGAGATGTTATATGCAGAAGAAAAACTGACAAGTGTGTTTAACAATTATTTCTTGGTAAAAGATGACCTTGCACAAAAAGCTAGAAATGATCTGAGCACTATAATATTTGATGAATTTGTTTGCGTCATGTTTGGCCTAGATATGGTGAGATCATTTTAAGATGTATTAAAGCGAGCTGTGGTATGGGGCCAGATAATGTACCAGGTTCTTTCTGAATAATCTGTAATAGGCACATATCAGCTAAGTTCACATCTTTATTTAACAAAATGTTAGAATATGGTTATGTATATGTAAGCTGGAAACTTGCTGATATCATTCATATTCACAAAGGAGGACCTGTATATAAAATTATAAACTATAGATCAATTAGTTTAACCTTGATAAGTAGTAATTGTTATTGAAAGTTGCTTGTTAAAAGTAATGACTAGGGACCTTTAGGATAGTTTAATGGGTAATTCACAACATGGTTTCACTAAGAACAGGTCAGCCTTTATTAACATGGTTAATTTTTATGAACCTGTGTCACAGACTCTGGATTTGGGATTATCAGTTGTTGTCCTGCGTTTTGATTTGTCCAAGATATTTGATAGTATTCCACACTCTATTAATTTAGAGGCCATGCATTACCGTATTAACAACCCATATATTATTCATTGGATGGCCAACTTGCTGAGAGTCAACCATACTGTGGAAGGGTTGGAAATAAACAAAGGTGTACCTCAGGGATCAGTTTTAGGCCCCAGATGTTTAAAATAGTTTTAGCATTAATGCCTAGAATACTGACTGCAAATGATATAAAAATAGAATGTATAATTACTTTAGCCAAGGATGTTGACACGTAATCAGTATTTAAGCCAGCTTGATTTATGGATAAACAAAATGGGTTGAGAGTGGTGTCCTTTTTTGGGGAAATCTAGTGTAAAAATAGACGCAACATTGGACCAAACTAACGTAGGACTAATGATTGACTATAAAGATTTGGATATCAATGTTAGCAATACCTTTTGGTTTTGGAGTCATGCTAGGTTTTGGAGAAATGCTATGAATTTGAAAGTAAAGTTTATGAAAGTTGTTGGTCATATTTTAGGCACTTTGATAATAGTAACAGGGAATTGCTTAAAATGTTATACATATCCTATGTTTGTCCTATAGTAGAGTGCAGTATGCATTTTTGCATATATTGTAAAGGAGACTTGTTATTACTTGAAGGAATTCAACATAAGTTCACTAAGAGAATTCTTACAATTACACATAATTCCTATCATCTTAGGCTGCAGAGTTTGCATCTCATTTCTGTAAGTTACAGATACATGTGGGCTAAACTATGCTTGGCCTTTTAAAGCTGTAAACAATCATTTGATGTTGGATATGGAATTGTTTACTTCATGTAGAGATGCTATAGGAACGATATATACATATAAAGTAGAATGATGTAAAATGGTGCTGAGAATTCAATATTTACCACAAGCAATGGCTCACTTATGAAATAGATTACTGCTATGTATATGGCATTCCAGTACACTACGAACTCATTACATCTGAGTGACACCTCCAAGTGCATCTGCAGTTACCTCTGATTTACACCTCTAGATGTTGAATATTGCTTGTTCATATTTGCATCAATAATTCCAAAACCATGCTATATACAAGGTTTTAAAAGATTTTGTCTCAAAGCTTATACAATGGTAAACTCAAACACATAAATATTGACCTCTGTCTGGTTCAGATAAAGATATATTTAATTGTTGTTTTTATGATATTAATTTATATAGATATCATGTTCACATTTTTCTAAATATCTCAACAACCAAGTAATACAGACCTAACTTCATAACCTCATATGAAAGCTCTTAGCTAGATGAATAAAATGCTGCTGACAGTTTGCGTGTGACTTGAGTGGTTGCTGAGATATTGTAAGTTGTTTACAAAATATTAGAACTATAATAGTTACTGGGCCAGATTCACAATGGCTTGCACGGAGTCTAAGAGTAGAGTAAGACTCCATGCAGCCATCATGTCCGATGAGCGATCCAGGAAAAGCCTGTAGGAGAGTGTAAGAGAGCTCCTAAAATGGCTCTTACACGGACAGGGCTGGGACATGCAAATCACCTCAATTGCAGGTGAAAGGCATGCAAATGAGGTAGATTTGCAATTCAGGAAACTCTAACCTGTCCGAGTAAGAGCAGTGTTATTTGTAGAAATGTACTCAGTTGACAACTGAGTACCATTCTGCAAATAGCAAAATGGAGCCGAGACAGTTCCAAATAAAGGTTGCATCCAGTGCAGGAAGCATGCCAATGGCCAAATATATGGCCATTGGAAATGTTCCCTGATGCAAAATTAAAATAAAAATAATTTTTTTTCACCGATTTCTGATGTTTAAGCATAGCACAGTGCCGCGCAAATGGGCTGCGCTCTAAAACACAGAATACTACAAATTAAAACCCACAAATGTGGATTTTATTGAAAGTGGTAATGTACAATGCAAGAGAATGGCAGGCTGAAGACAAGATGGCCACCGAGTAGAGGTTGCTAAGGGGGAAGCTCAGTCTAAGATATGTAACCAAGCATTAGTAGGCAATCCTATGTAAATGAGTGTTAAGATAGTGAATCGCTAGTTTACATAGCAAATGAGCACAGTCAGTGGAGTGTAGGAGTAGGATATGGGGAGTAACAGAATAGAAGATAGGTGACATCATGAGGGGGGTATGTATGAAAGAAGTGAAGCTCATTGGAGCAGAGTGGCATGTGTCCACTGTCATTTAGACATCATGGAAAGAGGTGTGTCAACAGGCTAGGGAAAGCCAAAAAATGGAAGGTGTATGCCGTGGATAACACCAAAGTTTCTTGCTGAGCGGGTATGCGTGTGTGTGTGCGCCTGTAAACCCGAGTAAGACAGTGTGCGCACGTGTAAGAGTGAGTGCGCATGTTTAAGCCGGAGTAAGCATGTATAAGGCTGTTTAAAAAGTTGTAAGCGCATTTGCGCTGGTGTGCGTGCGTTTTAACCCAAATAAGCAAGTTTTAGTCTGTGTAATCATGTGTGCGTGCTTGTGACCTGCTGTGTGCGTGTTTGTGCTTGTACACATGGCACTCCCCCCTGAGGAAACAGAAAGGAAAAAGGAAGCACAACAAATAGTAGGAAGCTACCAGGGAGTATTAGCAGAGCTAGCAGGTGAAAACAATCAGAATCAGGCAATTACACAGGCAGTACACTAGCCCAGCCCAGCCAAGCACTTAAGACTCTGCCAACAACAGTCCATTATGTTTCTCACAACAGACACTGCAGTAAGCTAATAGAAGTGAAAACTGAAAAAGCTTTACTGAGACAAAGAAATGTTAGGGGCTGCCATTGCTGTTATAAGGTGACATATGCAACATGCTGAGGGTGGTGACAATGGAAATGCTGCTGGACAACCCACAGTGAGGAGATGGAGAAGAGTGTACAGGCCCAGGGTAACCTACCAGGGGCTACATGAGCTGGAGATAGTGGAGCGCTATAGAGTGGACAGAGACCTCCTGCAGCAAATTGTTGAGCTGTGCAGGCCACACCTCACACACAGTACCAACAGAGGGGAACCCATCCCAGTGGAAACCAAGGTATGTGTTGGCCTAAGAATATTAGCAGCAGGTACTTTGCAGAGACCAGCTGGTGACATGATGGGGATATCACAGGCATCAGCATCCAGGGTACTACACCAGTTCCTGGATGCCATGTCAGCACATATTGGTGATCATGTATATTTCCCCAATTCCCGTGAAGTATTGGCCAGCAATATGCATCTCTTCCAGCAAATAGCGGAATACCCTGAGGTAGTGGGTTCAATAGACTGCATGCACATATGCATCAAAGCACCAGCTGGTGAGCGGGGTAGGGTCTACTTCAACCGCAAGGGCTTCCCCTCCATCAACTGCCAGGTCATGTGTGATGCCCAGGGCATAATACTGAATGTGTGTGCAGACTGCCCTGGAAGCTACCATGATTCCCATATCTGGCATCTGACGCAGCTGTACCAGACATTTGCCAATGGGGACATCCCACATGGTCACCTAGTGGGGGATACTGGCTATGCACTGGAGCCGTGGCTGATGACACCCATCAGAAATGCACACACACCTGAACAGGAATGCCATAATGAGGCACACGCACAAACAAGTAATGTAATAGAGTGTGTGTTTGGGCTGCTCAAGTCATGGTTCCTGTGGCTGGACACATCTGGTGGAGCCTTGCAGTACTCACCAACTACATGTACCCAAATTGTCATGGTATGTGCTATGCTACATAATATGATCCTTTGAAAACAGCTGCAGCAGGACCAGCATAGGCCTGGGCCAAACAGCCCCCCACCATTGCCAAGGCCATCACAGGCAGAGCATGACTCGGAGGAAGAACAACTTGAGCCTGCCCCAATAGGCAGAAGGAGGCGTGCCCAGTATGCTTTGGCCTTGGCAAAGAGGCAACGCATAGCACATACACTGGCTCAGTTGGAACTCTGGAAATGATACCCCTCTCCGACTCGCACATAAAGTAAAAGGGATGCCTATGTTGACACTACCT
This sequence comes from Protopterus annectens, assembly GCF_019279795.1. Classification (NCBI taxonomy): domain Eukaryota; kingdom Metazoa; phylum Chordata; order Ceratodontiformes; family Protopteridae; genus Protopterus; species Protopterus annectens. Next base: position 1,219,936,792 of record NC_056728.1, on the reverse strand, counting down.
GCTTCCAAACATGTGCAGGGAGTGTATTATGTGCATCAGACATAGGCAGCCCTGCAGCACCACCTAAGGCATGAATGCCATCTGTTAAGCAATATAAAGCAGTGCTAAACAGCAATTACCACCATGTAGTACATGCAAACAAAATCGCACACACCAACTAGCACAACTGTGGTCAATGTTCAGTTATATTGGGCAACGTCCAGCAATGTTGGTGAATATTGTGCAATGTCAGACAAGCCTGGTCTAAGTAGGGCATAGCTGAACAAAAGCCAACAAGCTCATATTTGCTTAACAAGCCCTTAAGCAGTCTGGTCTGCTCAGTATGAAAATATAAAGCAGTGATGGGCTTCGAACCCAGGTTACTGTGCACTATAGCCAAAGGACTGAACCACTAAACCATGACAGTATTGCAGTGGTTCACCTGTATGATGGAATGTTGATAAGTCTATGCAAAGTATTTCATGGAAACCCTGCAGGCACAGCGTAATCCTTGTTGAGTTATGACACAAAGGTGAGTCCTGCAGTGAGAACAGAACCTGACTTCCAACACACACAGTATAAATGTTAATAGTGGCCATGTTCGCACACATCAGCAAATGTAATGGACCTCAGATAGCAACATACTGAAGGGTCACACTGGGCATGCTCACACACTTGAATAAATGAGACAAATGTCAGGCAACAAAACAGGGAATGTCAGAACTGGGCATGCTCACACACTTAGGCCATGTCTGAGTACAGCAGTGGGCCACGCATATCTGGCAGTTGCATGTGTTAACCCAGGAACCTGTCACTATACAGCAATCCACCCTGTGCACACAGTTATATGACAACAGACACATCTATAATATAGTGGAACCCTGTCATAATCAAATATGTTCTGCAGATACTGAAGTTCTTCATGGAAACTGGTAAAGCAAAGATGATAAAGACCTGGAAACTGTATCAGCAATAAACATTGTGCATCTTGAACATTAGCATAGGTTCAGAGGTCGATACTAGGCTATTTGCTCTAGGGCATGTACAAGCCTAGCCAGAGTGTGTTTGGCATTTGCAACCCTGTCAGATTACTACACTGTGTGTATGAATAGTAGGTCACACAAGATAGCCCATGTACATTTATGCTAGTGTGCCTCTGTCTAGCAGGGACACAGAAGATATCCCAGGGGTAAATATACAATCACCCATACAGTTGTTAAGATGTCTCCATTAGGTGGTCAGTGGGTGGCTCTACCTATGTGAAACTGGGATTACATTCTGTAGTGAGTGGAGCCTCTGGGATAAGAATCTGTCCCTCCACAATGTCCTATTAACATCTGTGCTGAGGTATACATCCCTGCAGTGTGTAGCTCCAAGGGAGTTGGATATCCTGAGATGGAGCATGTCCAGTAATTCTGGTTTGGGTATAGCTGTAAACAACAGGCACACATCATATCTGAGTAGGTGGTAAGCGACTGAGTATAGCTGGAGTTACTGCATCTGAACTATGCAGGGCATCTGTGTGAGTCCCTAGATCTGCTTGGTAAGGACCATCCACGGCCAGTAAAGTTGCTGCAGGTGTCAGGTAAGGTACACCCCAAATGTGGCATTGTAACCAAGCATGGATGTGATGAGTATAGGTGCACAATGACTTCTCTCGATCTAGATGTGAAACCATATGGGATAAGGTGGCACACATAGAAGGTGTGTCCAACCACTTTGGCAACATGAATGTTAAAGGTGACAGTACGAACAAGTGATGTCCCCATACCCCTAATAACTCCTACTGTATGTAATGGAGTACTACCTATGTGGTAATGTGTGGGCATGTTGTTACTCCCAAAGGGGATGACTATGCAACTAATGACATTTAGCTGTAGGCCATGGCTCAGGCACCAGTCATCCATCTCTGTGAGACCCTGATTGAGTATGCATGTGGCAGCTGGAGAGTTGATCATGGCACCCAGTTTGCAGTCAAGTGCAAACATGTTCAGCCATGTTCCCCCTGTGATAGCCTGTACGTAAGACAAATATATACTGAACAAGAGAGATCTCAGGACCAAGCTGTGTGGGATGCCATGTGTAACTGGTGTATAGTCAGACATGGCACCTGCAATTCTGACCATGTGGGTGCTATCCCTGATCTAGGTATCAATTCATTGTGTGAGATATGTATCCAAATTGACACTGGTGAGCCTATGCATAATGGCCCAGTGGGTTATTGTGTTGAATGGTTTGGCAAGGTTCAGGTAGGCTGTGTGGACAGCCATCCCTATGTCGATGGACCTGTTAGCCATTTAAAGAATATCTACTAGTTCAAGAGGCAAGATCTGCCCACAACAATGCTGAAATGAGTAGGACACAGTGTCTGTAGGTTCCCAATGTCTATGTGTAGGAGTCCTATGACAATATGCTCCATAGCTTTGCAGAACAGGCTACATAGGCTTATAGGGCAATATTGTCTGTGGTCCGTTGTGGCACCAACTCTGTGTAGCGGGACTACTGTCGCAGTATGCTATTCCTTGGGTATATATCCTGTGGTAACTCCAATATTGAACAGTGATGTAATGTGAAGGTTGCGTTTGTCATGATGCTCGTGTATGATGCAGGCTGGGACACCATCTGGTCACATTGATACTGTGATGTACGCTGTGGGGAGGGCAGCACTCACCTGTTACTGTGTGATGTCAGGGAGGTTATACTCTGTTGGGATGGATAGTTGCTCCTTAGGGGGGTTGGGTGGGAGACATCTGCACTGAACCTGTTTGCCAGGATGTAGGCAATGCCAGTGGGTTCAGGGTAGGTTTAGTCAGTATGCAGTAACTCACAGCATATCAGTGAGTGTCCATCCAGGTTCCTGACATAAGTGAAGAAGGCCATGCGATAGTCCTACGTGTCAGGTGCAATTGTCTGGTAGAAGTGGCCCTTAGAAAAGTCCATAAGTGATTGTAGCTGTCTGCTAGTACAGATCACAGATGCCTTCCCAGTCTGGGATTGTGCTCTATCATGTAGTAGCATCCTCCTGACGTTGTACAGCTTATTAATGGCTGGGGTCTACCAGACAGGTCCCCTGCCATTGTAGTAGTGGGTCTTGTTGTTATTTGGGATAGCACAATCCATGCAGTCCACTAGGTGTCCATAGAATGTGTATGTAAAGGATGCAGCAGTGTGAGCCGTATATGCCACTGTCTCAGGATCTCTGAAGGATACCACCTTGCTTTGGTGAAGTGAGATGTTGGCTCATGAGAAGTTCACCAAGATTACCCAGGATGGGTGTGTGGAGGGTATATGAATGTCCTGTGAGATACATGTATGTTCTGACCTTACCAATGAGGGGCATATCACTGGTGTGGAACATAGAGTCCCCATGTTGGCGATGAGCAGGTCCAATATGTATTCCACCTTGTGGCTGTGCTGACTGGTTGTACAAAGCATATGAGTCCACAAATTGTAGTGATTGTTGGGTGAGGTTGTCGGGGCTTGGGTAGTATCCCCAGTCAATATGTGTGTATATGAAGTCATACAATATAATGGTGTCTGTGGAGACCTTCATATTCTCCATAGTTCCCACAAAAGCCGAGTGTGGTTCCTGAGTTTGGGAGTGTGTTCTGTAGCAGGCAACAAACTGAAAGGCAGTATTGCACAATGGTAGTTGTATATGTATGGTCTGTGATGCTTTTTGCAGTGCTACTAACCTGGAGATGTGTGTATCTGTGATGTATATGGATACTCCCCCTAGTTGTGTTGTCTGTTCCAAGTCTTGTTGTCAGACAGCATGGTATGAAACATAACCTGGTAGTGCTGGTGTGCATATGCGAGCCTGAACCAGGTGTCTGTCAGTGCACAGATATTGCTCTCATCCATACTGAGGAGAGTCCTGAGTGGCCACAATATGAGGTTGACACAACTGTTGTTGAGCAGCATTACCCTTAGTTTCATTTAACCTATAACGTCTATGGAGGTGGGTTTGTCTTCTGAGCCCTGCTTAAAAAAGGCATTCTAGTGGTAGCAAGAACCTTAGCCAGCATACCAAAGTCCAAGGGTGACAGGTGCAATCTGTCCATAGTGAAGCTACGTGGCATGTTGAGCATGTCACCATATGCTGACAGACACTGTATCCCCTATGAATGAAAAAATTTGTTAGCCAACTGTTAAATGTGATATGTGTGTCCGTATACTGTGACATCATAATTGGTGGGTGTAAGATGCTAAACAAGGTCAGGGTCATACTGGCCTGGGCTACATGATCAGAGTGTACCTCCATGTATCATGTCATGTGGTCCAGGGAGTAACGTCTGAGGTTACACAAACCAGCATGGAAAATGATGGTGCCAGTCTTGTACTTGCTTTGGAGTGACCTGACTGCCTGTGTTATGCGGCAGATCCTGGCACCCAACAGACAATCCAAAGTGACTATTCCCTTGTCAGGGCTGGTGAGTGGTATGTCAGTGTGTCTGAACATAACGCTAATGTGGTTTGAGTGCTGTTGCTAAAGGATACATGAGACTGATATGTGGTGTGTGTGGTTACGTTCACCACCTGATAGACTGTGCCAGTCATGGGTTGAGAGAGTTCAGCTCCCTGTATTTCTATATAGGTGCATCTCACACATATATCTGAGTTTGTCGGGAGGAGGAGAGGGTTGTCTGTGTACATGAGGCAGATGTGACATTGTGTCAATATCACAATATCCACCAGCTGGACTGAAGAGTACACACAAAACCGACCCCTGGACATGCCAGGATATTATCATGACATACTCTGTAGCCTGATCACAAAGGATCAGTAGGGTGTTAAGCATGTAAAAGAGTATAACAGGGATTAGTGCTCATGTTCGTTAGTGTTTTGTAAAGAGGAGCTGAGAAGGAGTCCAGACTGAATCATGACACCTCCTTCAGCTATGTCATAAATATCAATGTACACCCATATATGTCCTGAGTCAGGGCCAACTGTACCTGAGTGTCAATGCTGACATCATGACAGACAGGCCCATATGTACATACCCATCCCCCACTGACAATAGTCCACATCATCATACCAGGAGATATCACATGTAGAATGGATGAGCAGCTACCCCACTGCTAAAAGCATGGCAGCAGGTGGAATACATTGATTCCCAATATGTGTCATGCACAAACTACAGAACAAACAGATCATGCACCTGAACAGTCAGCTGAGCCGCACCACCTACACAGGTGTGGAACCATTGAATGTGTCACAGCTACATATGGCACTCCCCACAAGTGTTGCTGCACAACACACCATGGGAATTCAAGTCCAGTACGCCTATGAGGTCTGATCTACAAGGTCATGGAGTCCATCATGGTTGCAGTCATAAACAGAGCTATTGGAAGCTGGCACACACACAACCCTACCAACTGTGGTATGTTCATGTGCGGATCATGGTTCCCAAACATGCTAGACTGTTTGCAAGGCAGCCACCCAGGACATGCATCAATGAACACATCTACACATGTGTCACATAGACTTTGAATAGCCCTTTATCAACATCCCAGACACATGTAGTATCCACAAAACCAAGAAGCTGTGCATAAATATGTGTTGACATATAACAGAATGTCAATGTGTCCACAGATAGATCACACAAGGTAAGGATACTGAGGTCATGTTCAAGCTGTTGACACCTGCTGACCCACATGGACCATTCCTGGAATGGCATAAAACAAAGTGTACACACATCACCATGTCCAGTCTGATGATGTCACCATCCTATAAATACAGCAGGAGAAGAGAAACCAGCCAGTAAAGCAAATAGCGTGCTGTGTTAATGCATTTCTTTCTAGTATCATAATAGAGTTAGGTAGGGGTTTGAATCCTGCAAACTGTGTGTGTGTGTGGGGGGGGGGGGTTGTGTGCAGTTTCCTTTGAGAGATGTTTCCTTTTTGGAGACTGGGAAAACTTAGTAAAAGAGGTACATTCCTCTTTGGAAAGTCTGATGATGTCACCATCCTACAAATACAGCAGGAGAAGGGAAACCAGTTACTAAAGCAAATAGTGCGCCGTGTTACTGCGTCTCTCTCTAATATCATAACATAGTTAGGTAGGGGCTTGAATCCTGCAAACAGTGAGTGTATGTGTGCAATTGTCTTTGAAAAGAGTGCCCTTTTTGGTGAGTGTGAAAACACACTGAAAGAGGTACATTCCTCTTTGGAAAGTCTGATGATGTCGCCATCCTACAAATACAGCAGGAGAAGAAAAACCAGCCAGTAAAGCAAAGAGCGCCGTGTTAATGCGTCACTCGCTAGTATCATAACATAGCGAGGTAGGGGTATAAATCCTGCAAACGGTGAGTGTGTGTGTGTGGGGGGGGTTGTGTGTATGGGTGCAATTGTCTTTGAAAGGAGTGTCGTTTTTGGAGACTGTGAAAACACACTAATAGAGGTACATTACTCTTTGGAAAGTCTGATGATGTCTCCATCCTACAAATACTACAGGAGAAGGGAAACCAGCCAATAAAGCAAATAGTGTGCCGTGTTAGTGTGTCTATCTTTGGTATAATAACATAGTTAGGTAGGGGTTTGAATCCTGCAAACTGTGTGTGTTAGGGGGGTGTGTGTGTATGTGTGCAGTTTCCTTTGAGAGGTATTCCCTTTTTGGAGACTGGGAAAACACAGTAAAGGAAGTACATTCCTCTTTGGAAAGTCTGATGATGTAACCATCCTTCAAATACTGCAGGAGAAGACAAACCAGCCAGTAAAGCAAATAGCACACCGTGTTAATGTGTCTCTCTCTAATATCATAACATAGTTAAGCAGGGGTTTGAATCCTACAAATGCTGATTGTGTGTGCGTCACTGTTGGTCAACGCGGTGTGGGTTTTGCTTTTACTATGGTATGACATAGTATGATGACAACAGTAAGTGCATTGCAGACATCAGGTATCTGCGTGGCAAATATATATGCGTACTTGTCCCCTCAATTAGTACATAGGTGTGAAGCCTGCATACTACATGAATACATTTATTTCCATGAACAGGTTGTGCTGCTGCTTCTCAGATCATAGGTCACATATGTATGTATGTGACACGGCCGTCCACAGTCATGTTCTGTGGCCAAGGTCATCTGTGGCACACACACCCATGACAGTTACTTAAGAGTAGTGTGAGTGAGGGTATATGCCTGGGGTATATGTCAGACATGGTCATCCACAACAGTCTGCCAAGAATGGACAGTCCATATAGGTGTATGACTGCCTTGTGGATATGCATTCAGGCCTCTAATGTCTTATGTGATACACCTTGGGACTCCACAATACGTATGGATATGTGGATACCAAGGGACACATGACATATCTGTATGTACACAATGGTACCCGACATACATGTTGAGGGCTACCACCTGTGTGGTTCTGACAGGATAGTATGTTTAGTACATGAGGATGACTATGCCATAGTTGGCATACTGCTATACAGCATGTATCACACAACAGGTACCTGTCTGTATGATCCCCTTGTGTAGGATATGCGTCCCATCCAGGGAATGCATTGTAGGCCAATCCATGCATTCATTCTCAGATTTGGATGGACACATCCCTAGTGTGTCTGCATGTACCTAAGGGGGCTATATGACACACAGGTGTGGTCACACTAATGGGTGGTGGTCATCACCACTGGTTAGTGTTATAGTGTAGCACTGGAAGGATCCAATTGATACTGGGTTCCCTACTACTGTGTGTCATTTGTCAGGACATCATCCAATGATTGCTTATAGTCATGCTGCTGAGGTTGTGTATACTACCAGACCGCAAATTATTGACTGATATTAACGGTATCACCTGCAGCATAGTGTCAACCCATGTCATACACACATCTACCCATGTTATTACATAACTGTAGTAGAATGGCCATTGAAAGATGCAATGAGATGTTAACAATGTGAATGACAGGGTATGCCACACGTCCCATGTGTCCACTATGGACGTACATCCAGACAGTGCACACCCACCATGTTCACAGATGTACACTTGCTAATCTGTACTGCACACATCACACACGTACTGTCCACTCACTAACACATGCTGGCAACACATCACACATCAGCCAAGTGGCACATGGGTGGATAATACATACTCAGACCTAACAGTGGTGTAAACAATGCTACATTGACAAACAGAGTTTTGATGCATAATGTCTGCTCAGATATACCTACAAGGACGTAGTTACACTTCCTTGTTGACAACTTGCTATTATTGCTACACTGCTAAAGTGTCACCCTGTGCATCAGCACCATGTTAGCCTGTCCCTCCGTCGATCATGCAGATGACAGGAGGCGGCACAGGTATCATCATATGCACAGGGCGTTTTGTTGTTTGCCAGATCCTGACATTGACCCATCCAATCGACATGTGTGTGTGTGTGTGTGTGTGTGTGTGTGTGTGTGTGTGTGTGTGTGTGTGTGTGTGTGTGTGTGTGTGAGTGAGGGACAACAGTACAGCATGGGCCAATGTTGATGTAATGTGTGTGTGTATGTGTGAGCCCTAGTTGTTTGGTTAATGTGTATGCGTCTGCATGCACACAGCTCCACCATGTGGATGCCATATATGGTGGTTTGTGGGACAGCCACAGACTGTACCTGCTTGGCCGTACAGATCACTGTCTCCGGCCATGGACACAGTACCTGTGCCTGGCAGGGGTGCTACGGACAATATCGGGTACCAACCCTGACTGGGTACTGTCATCAGAGGCAGAGGTATGATGACTGGACCCATGTCCCTGCTGGGACTGGACAGAGCCACGTGCACGTGGTCTACTGGGATGGACAATGGAAAGGCCAGCCCCACTGCCACTACGGTAGCGGCTGTGAACTGTGGGCCATCTGCAACCACTGCCAGCTGTTGCTGTTGCTGGCATGCATCCGCGTTGATGTCGTAACCGTCCCGCATGGTCCTGGCTCAAGGAAGACATGTTGTGGAGGGCATCTATTGTCTCCCCCCAACGTCCGGATGGCACCGACAAGGTCACGGATGCTGTCATTGATAAGGGTGTAATGTGCCCTCTGCACCCTAAGTCCCTGCCTGGTGTACCGTTCCATACATGCCTGAGCCTGCATTACAGCCCAGAACATAGTGGTCGTCATAAGACCTGTGAGGGCATGCCTGCCAGGGGCAATACGTCCAGTGGTGCTCGCCCGAGAACCACTGGACCTCCGCCTATGTGGTACCATTCCTGGTCTACGGCTATGGCTGCTGTGAGGGGATGCAAGTGCCATGGGTACCACACTCTCCTGGTTAATGCCAACTGTATGCTGTCCCTCACCTATGGCCATTGGGATGTAATGGCAGTATGAGTGTGCGCATAGATGGGGTTGAACGCTGTGTACTGTCGATTGGCGGACCAACGACAGACCCTGTCAAATCTCCCTGTGACAAAATACATGTGTCATCATCACCACTATTCATGGCAGTGGCTTCAGGTCGCCTGCTGCTTTTGCCAACCCCTACCTCAGCACCTGTGAGAGGAAGACAGAAAACACACATTATGGTCTGCACATGCACACATGCACACAGGAACACATGCACACAGGAACACATGCACACTCCTCACTACAGCAGATACACACACACAACAGAAATGCAAATCATACTCAATACTGGTTGAAGGTGGGTGCCAGTATCACAAGGCAAACAGTCACATCTCACGTGTCAGCATGCAGAATAAGTGTTGATCAAGTCAATGCAGTGTGAGTGTAGACAGCCTTAGTTAATGACAGTGTACATGGCTGTGGTGCATGTGTGTACATGTTCCATGATTGCCTACACCCCAAAACACAATGTGTACAAGAACACAACATTTCTGTGCAAGTATTATAAGCTCTACAATGTCCTGTGCACCATCACACACAGGTATACATACCATGGCTGCATGTGTTATCTGTGTGTCAAATGGATTTCCATGTCTGATTGCAGTGTCTGTGTCTGTAGCAGATAATTGTGGACACAGGTGTAGCACATGCATGCTATGTACACACATGGGATGAGTGCTGCATGTATACATGATGGGATACCAATCCTGGACATGGCCATTGTAACAGTATGGGGTGTAGTACCATTAGCCATCATCATCATGCATCATCTGGTCACTCAAGGCCACTAAAGTGTGCTAGACCACCGCCTAGCATGCTGTACCTGAACCGCAGTGCTGTTGCTAAGTTCACAATTACACAGCCATGTTGCACAAGGGTGTGTGAGGTGCCCAATAGGGAGCATTGCCTAACATGACTGTGTTATGTGTTGAGGAGTGTTGCACAGTGCCATGCTAGGCCCCTACCCTTCAGGTATATTATGTGCGGTGTGTGGATGACATGTGGGATACTGAAGTGTGACCTGGCAGCGGGTGTCTGGTTACACTATGTGTAGCATGTTGAGGTGTACTGCGTATGCTAAACGTGTTATGCTGTGTACATGTGTGTCAGCTATGCCTATACAATGTGCAGTACAGTGTTGCCACATTTGTGTCTGATGCTCTGTGCATTGCATGTGATTGAGGCAGCTACTGACATTACTGAGATGTTTCATGTGTCACAGCAAACATGCACAGCATGCATTATGTGTAGGTGTGTTATGTGTACAGGGCCTACACCTCACCTATGACACGCACAGTTCAATACCAAGTTTAAAGTGTTAACACACTCACCAGCATGTAACATCTGCCTTGCTGTCACACCAGAGGGACCTGCAAGAATATGACACAGTTTGCCAGTGGCCACAACTGTGGCATAGCTACTGTGAGTGTGCTAAACTACAGCAGAACAACAGGCATAGGTGTACAGATACTATTCAAATTATCAGTATTGCACACAATAGGCAGCACAACTGCTAAACACAGTACACATCTCACACATGCATAATCTAACAATACATGTAACAGTAGTCTACAGCTAGGACATGTTACCTGCACACTCCATGCCACCATGCTGGGTGGTTCCGGCCTCTATGACAACACATGTGTGATGTTGTTGCTGCTGTAGGCCAGGAGCCACCACACTTAGCAGCAGTTCCTCCACTCTGGTGAGGGGGGGATTTATGGCCACCCGACCACCTGTGGAAAGCTGTTGTCTGTGGATATCAGACGCACGCTGCCGGACATGTCTAATTAAATCACTGCAGTGATGGCGTACCTGCTCATATGTCCGGTTATGCATGCCTATGTCATTTACCCGATGAACAAGTTCTTGCCACAGTGCAGTACGCTCCTGCTGGTGCTGGCTGGCCCTGGAAAACAGCAAGGTATAGTGGTGAACCAGGCTGTGGTGGATTTCCTGCTCCTCTGCAACTGTGTAGCAGGGATTCCTGTGATGAGCCATAAGCCTGGAAGACAAGTAAACGATATGTGTAAGCAAGTCATGTGGCACACTTAACATTATACAGTACAGATATCAGTTAACTGCCATATATAGCATCTGTTTGTCTGTCAGCGGATACACACATTCAATACCACATATCAGTGCTCAGCCCACAACTGGCTGACAGTGCCTGCCACACTCCATATGACACACCAGTACTCGGCTCACTGTTTGGGTTCCAATGCACAGCCTTGCCAGGGGGGTACATATCAAACTAATGCATGCAGAAATATGTCATCTATTGCAATGAATGTGAAGTACAGTTTCAGTATAACCAGTAACCCACACTAGTCATTGATGCCATACCCCTACCTAACATATGTGCACAATTGTTAATATAGCTGGCATACTGCTGCAACAGAGTATACATGTTGCTAGGTACACACGCAAACCCTGCATCACACATGTGATTGCGGACATGGTACAGGCATCATTACACACACATCAGACATTCATACAATACACAAATGTATGCTGACACAGATGAGCATTTCCTGTGTACCTTACAGCACTGTGTGCCCCTACTTACAGATACCTATGCCTGAGGAATGTAATCTGTGCAGACTACAGTAAACACACAAGACAGTGTTACCAGGGAATGTAAACATACACCATACTGTGCTGTTTAGGCCTACAGCTTCAGGTGGTACAACAGTTCAAATGTCGGCTGGATTCACCAGCAGTACCACTTACTAAGCATACATGTATTGCTTCAGCCTATGATGGGACACCACAGTCGTACACAAGGAACTATGTCACAACATATACCATCCTACTATGTCTGCATCCCAATAACTGACACATCTTTCTCTGGCCTCACACTTAGGACACAAACGACCATGACAGAAACAACCTCACACTTAGCTATCACACCATTACAGACCTTGCACACATTCACTGTCACACTCATTCCACCTCACATAGCAGGTATTGCACTGTGTACATGTCTGTGTGCATTGTGTCATAAGTAGGTAATACGCTATTGTCCCTGGGGCCTACAGCAGCCTAGCCATATGCTACCCTGGCCTTTGACACACATGTAATTAGATTTCACTTCCTCCTGTAAACCGGATACACAGAGGTGATTCCCAGGGCGTGTTACCTATCCTCCAGACAATCATCAGGGGTATGTCTGACATCTGCTACTGAGGAGCCTTGTTTGCTCATGCTGGGTGGTTTACTCCAGGGTATGGCATATTTGCCAATAGGAGCCTATCCCTTCAGCATGTGCTGTTTAATGAGGTTGTGCGGATTAGGGACATAGGCCATGTAGCCCGGTGGGATTGTAAGGTGTTGACATGGTGGTTGTCTGACTGCTATGGGTGTGGCATACCTCTGTATGTTTGGCAGAGGTAACCTCTGGGTGGATGATATGCAACGCACTGTAGCTGTGGTTATGTGAGTCAGTCTGAATAGAGTATGTGTTTCAGGGCAGTATTACCCTTTGTGATGTATGTCTGTGGCCTTTCCACTTGCTGTAGTTGTCATGTGAGGTACATACCACATGGGGCATTGTGATGAGTACAAAGGAACACTGACCTATACTTCCATACATGGCACATCGTTTGTGATGACACGTACCACGTAGACAGATTACAAGACTAGTGTGGCACTGTGAATATCAAAGGGGAGGCTACTGTCCACCTGTGTCCCATGTTCCCTTCTGACACCTTCAGTGTTAGTCAGGCAACCATCTATCTGGTAGTTAGTGGGTAAAGTATTTTGGAATGGGGTATGGCACTGCAGTATCAACACTGGTGTTCAGTCCATGCCTTCGTCACCAGGCACCTGTTGCAATACTTCTGACCCTGTGTCTCCCTCTCTCACTATATCTATCTATCTATCTATATATATATATATATATATATATATATATATATATATCTATATATCTATCTATCTATATATATATATATATATATATATATATATATATATATATATATATATATATATATCTAAATATACATATATATATCTATATCTACATGTATATATATATATATATATATATATATATATATATATATATATATATATATATATATATATATATATATATATATCTATCTATATATATATATATATATATATATATATATATATATATATATATATATATATATATATATATACACACACATGCTTGTAAATAGCCACTGCTGTACATATACATGCACATATATGCACATATACTGCCCACCTTTCATGGTGGGAATATCACTTATGGAACAGTTGTGAGACATACATTTATGTAATAATATTGCACAGTGTTGTGCAGAATGCATTTCACTGTCCTCAGGCCATATAGCCGTAGCAGACCTCACTGGCTGTAACTCAGTCCCACAGCATTTAACCACCACATGACATATACCTGCACTGCTTGCTGTTTTCAATGCCACACACTATAACCTACATAGATATGTGCACATAGCAACCTTCAAATTCATATATATGTCCAGCCTTCACTAACAGTTGCAGTATGTCCCTTGCCCTATGCACATCTGCATATACATATAGATACGGACTGCTACCACATAAGGAGTGTTCATGGAATGTAGAGTACCCTTCAGACACATCATTCGGATACCAGCAAATACATCTGTGTTACATACCTTACCTTTGTATTTCTCACCTCAGTCTGTTGTACTGTTGATGTTTTTTTTTTTTTTTTATTTGTTTAGGTTGGTGTCTTCCACTGCCTGTGTTTGTTTTTTTTTTTTTGTTTTGGTCGGTTGGTGTCTCCAACTGCCCCTGTTTGTTGTTTTTCTTTTGTTTTGGTTGGTGTCTCCAACCGCCTCTGTTTTTTTTTTTTTTTTTTTTTTTTTGGGTTGGTCTCCAACTGTCTCTGTTTGTTTGTTTGTATGTCTGTCTGTCTCTCTCACTCTCTCTCTCTCTCTCTCTCCAGTTGCTGCAATGATATTACTGCATGTGTGGACAGCAAGTATAGGCTGCTTTTGTAGGTATCTGCACATGTGCATGTGATGGCCTCTGCACCAATTGGTGCCCACCATTTAGTGATTGCATGCAGCCTGCTGTGTGGTAATTGCAGTTCTCACTGTGATTTCAGGACACTGCTATAAAATGATAGGTTAGGTAGGCGTAGGCATTTCAGTTTTGTAAGGTGGGGACCATGCTTGTTTGGTGTGGACACTGTTGTGTCAGTCAGAAGGTTGGTATATGTCTCATATCTGAAGCTGGATTGTAGCCAGTGAAATGCATGTTGTACTGAAACCTGACTGTTGCTTCTTCCAGTACTCTCTTCTCAGTGTGTAAGTGTACTCACACCTCCTAATGCTTACACTGGATACATGGGAGTATGTACTTTCTTTTGGAATTAGGGAATTAACTGGCATACAACAGTAGTTATTGCAATGTATTCCTATGGCTTTCCTAGTTTCCCTTTACATTCACACCTTGTAATGCATGTTATATTTCTTTATTGCAATGTATTCCTATGGCTTTCCTATTTTCCCTTTACATTCACTCCTTGTAATGCATGTCATATTTCTTTATTGCAATGTATTCCTATGGCTTTCCTAGTTTCCCTTTACATTCACTCCTTGTAATGCATGTTATATTTCTTTATTGCAATGTATTCCTATGGCTTTCCTATTTTCCCTTTACATGCACTCTTTGTAATGCATGTTATATTTCTTTTAGCACCAAGTTATTGTATATCTGCTGTGGCTTAGTGGTACATTATGCAGACTGGTGAGTCCAGGTGTGGGGTTTGAGACTGAGAGGGGTATTTTATTTTGCTGCTGAGCAATACAAGGGCCTTGTCATACTGAGTGACTAAGGCACTTTTAAGCAGTTGTAAATGAGTTGGCATGGGTTTGCGCGACGTTTAGCGATGCTAAGTGATGCTTAGTGATGCTAAGCAACACTTAGCTTAGCTTATTGTATTTTAGCAATACTAAGCTAAGCTTAGCTTAGATTATTTTATGTTAGCAATAGTAAGCTAAGCTTGGCGTAGCTTATCATATCTCAGCAATGGTAAGCTAGGCACACACATGCGCACACTGGTGCAAACCCGCTTACAACTGTTTACAAGTCCTCATTCTCTCTAACCCCCGCACTCATGTCTTTGACAGAAAAGTAAATGGGGAGATAGGAATGTGGTGATAAAGGGTGCTCAAAGACGGGAAGACAGTAAGGAAACTAGCTTGGGATGTACACGATGGGTGTGGAGAAGGTCCATAGCTGCCCATTTCTTTACCAGCAACAGCTGTGCATATGCAATACATTAGGTGGGATATTTGAAACCTTCCACCCCTGAGAGAGTGGTGAGGACATCTAAGTATGTTGTACTACCAATTATGAATATCAGGCACATGCACTCTTTGTGAACTGCTATACTGTCATTAGTACGTTACTCACATCTGAACAGTTTGTGGTTTGTGTTGGCATTAGCACAGTCTGCTCAGGACGACTGGACATATTTCTGTACTGTGTATGCCTACCTATACCCTTGGTTGTGCCTGACTACTCGGGTATATAGTACCTTTGGGTAGGGGTGCAGAACTGCAGTGTGCATTATTTATTATCGTGTGATGTTTATCTTACTGAACATGCAGAGTTGCTGTGTACCTATAAGTCTATGAAGGCTTGTAGTCTGTCTGAGTAGCTCCCACTGTGGACATATCAAGATGGTAGACAGAGGTCAGCCTAGTATTCTTTGACTGTGCACTACAGCAGTCTTTTCAGCACCTGAACAATGGCATTGTCACAGGTGGTTGCTAGCAGTACATGGCTACATCATTTGCTATTTCTGTGTTGTACTTCTACATAAGGGCATGCTTGTGGGATTCATTCTACAGCTATTTGCAGAGTGTGTAACAGCAGACAAGCTGATATGCCTGTGTGTATCTGACTCTTCCAGGCCTCAGATACTCTCACGTATATATTTGAACAGCCTCAGGGAAAGGTACATATAACTGGGATACACCTGTGATATAGTTCAGACATTTTGCAGTTCAGACTTTGGGTGATTCAGAGCATTTCTATTACTGCACCTTTTCTGACATGCAAGCGGTGTCTACTCTCACTTATCGACATTTGTTATTAAGTGAGATTCAACACCTTTCTGCCTACTGTTAGTACATTTCACAGGGAGTCAGAGGGGCACAGCTAACATGGCTGATTCTCTTTTCACAGTCATGTCATGCAATTCAACAACACCTGCTGGTTAAGGCCCACAGAACAAAATTTGTGTTATGCCATTCCTATTTTCCCTTTACATTCGCTCATGGTAATGCATGATAAATTGCTTTCAGCACTAAGTTATTGTATATTTGCTGTGGTTTAGTGGTACTTCATGCAGACTGGTGAGGCCAAGGTCCTGCGTTTGAGACTGACAAGGGTATTTTTATTTTGCTGCTGAGCAATACAAGGGCCTTGTCATACAGAGTGACTAAGGCACTTTTATGCAGTTGTAAGCAGGTTGGCATGGGTTTATGCAATGTTTAGCAATGCTTAGCCACACGATCACACTCGCACACCCCCGCTAACTACTGCTTAAAAGTGCTTACTCCCGCTAACCCCTGCACTAATTTCTTTTAAAGAAAAAAAAATGGGGAGATAGGAAAGTGGTGAAAAAAGGGGGCACAGAGAGGGACAGACAGTAGGAAAACAAGCTCGGGATGTGCAGGAAGGGTGTAGGGAAGCCCATAGCTGCCCATTTCTTTAACAGCAACAGCTATGCATATGTTGAAAATTTGGAGTGAGTTTTGAGACCTTCCACCCCTGAGAGAGGGGTGAGGACAACATAGTTTGTTGCACTGCCAATTAGAATTATCGGTGTACATGTCCTATGGACATGTGTGCAAAATGGGAAGCTATGTATGGGGCGAAATTTTTTTTGGGTACAGATTGCCCTTTTTTTTTTTTTTTTTTCAGGTGAGAGTGGTAAGTGATTTAGGGGAAATAGGTATATTTGGGGAGGTAGGTTGGGAGGGTAAACAGATAAGACAAACAAGATGCATACAGGGGTGGAATTTGACACATGGGGTGGGTGAACACAATTGACGGGGAAGGTTGTTTGGAAATCGCAAGCCCATGAGCCCACAGATGGTAACAGTGGAACTGAGATCCCCACCCATGGGCAGTCACCACTGCACCTTTACAGCCCCGGGGGTGGCTGTGCTGGGGGCTGAGTAGGACAGGCAGGCTCACCTGTGAGACATGCCACTCTCGCCTCAAGCTGGCATAGGGGATCAGCGACTGAATTCTGGATCTCCCTATGCACCACAGCCCGGACCCTTTGAAGGGTTACGGGTGGCCCTTCTCCTCCCATGCTTGCACGGGGGAATGAACCCATCCCCTGCAGCGCTTCCACCCGAAGGTGGCACAGGTCCAATGGGGGAGGGGAGTCCGGGCTGGGCACCAGAGCCAGTGGTGCAAGGTGCACTCGCCAACTGAGGAGGGACAGGTGGGTCCGCTGGGACTGGCCTTCCCATATGTTCTGTGATTTGGTGTGTTTCATTACAACATAAACAACAGCATTCCAGATTAGTTGTAACAGCATGCAGTAATATTTCCATTAACCCAACACACCACAGTTCCAACAGTTGAACAGCAAACATAACACATGCATATATTGAACAACAGTGGTTATTCCAACCGCATGCAGGTATGATCAGTGGCAACAGGCCACCATGAATGTGGTGTTTGAACAGGGCACATGCATCAACATGAGCACAAACATTTATGGAACAATAGGACATATATCCCGACAAATATTTAAGATTACACATACCCATTGAGGTGCGGAATTGCATGGCTTATGCACAAACAGTAGGGTGTAGAAAAAAACTTCCATTAACATCTTATAAACACTTTACTCTACACTACATTCCTAGTGACTGCAGGTGTTTATTCCCTACATGTGTTATTACACTTGCCACCATGCATTAGGTTGTGTAGTGGGTTTGGCTAGTTCAATCTATACTTGACCTATATCTCACATACTAACTATCCAGGATGCAGATGTTACTGCTATATATTTCATGGTGGCATTTATATTTCTTTATCTACATATCTGGATGTTTTCACATGGCATTTTCACTTCCAATTGTACAGAACCCTGCATTTATTGAAGCACACTTACATTTCTGGGGAACATATTCGCATGCTACTCGTGTGCCAGATTTACTTATGCCTGCCAGCCAGTAACTGACTGTTGAGGACTGTATATTTACTTCACAGCTACTAGCACTTCCATCACCCACTTTAGATGGGACTGCAGAACTCTGGGTTGCCAGCACTTTCTAACACATTACTATTTGTATAATGCAAGGGTACAACAACATTTCATACTAAGTGAAACAGACACGCTCTGGGTTTTAGACCTTTATTAATGACATTACACACTTTTCCACAGGCTCACTTCTTTATTTGTTTTAACGGTATATATGGCAGACATGTTCACGACATATTATACCTTTATTAATAGGTTAGCACACTCTTTTTTCAGGCTCACTCACATATTCTTTTATATGACAGTGCCTGCAGAGATATTATTCCAGACATCTGTTACCATTCTTAATGGGTTACTACACTCTTTTTCTGCCTCTCTAACGTTTTTATCTGACAGTACATGCAGAGGACTTATTCAGTCCATTTTATGGCTGTATTATTGGACTACAACACTTTCTTTCATGCTCTCTCCCATATTTTATGTAACAATACATGCAGAATAATCACTAACCTGCCTGGCGGTGCAGCCTTAGCAGCCTATCAGCATAGGCTTGCTGATTCGTAACACAGTCACCTGCAGCTGTAAAGTAAATGAAGGGATATTGAGACATTCCTATCCATTATACATACTCCATTTTAAATCCTTACATACTGCATTCCATGGCTACATACTCAGTTGTGGGGCATCCTGCATCCCACGGGCATCCTGTATCCACTGGTTCAGGCGGTCCTCCTTTCGTCTCTTCAGGTCCGCATGGTGGTGACGGACCTGCTCACTAGTCCGGGGAACACCTGTGGCACTGGTGAGGTGACGAGCTAACCAGTTCCAAGCCTCTGCCTTGTACTCCATCCCTTGGAACTGGCCCTGCAGGAGTCTTGCCTCGTGATGGTGGACTAGGAGCCAAACCATGTATTTGGACTCCTCGGTGCCCCACTTCTGTGCTCGGAAGCGCACTCCCTCTCCAACACCAGACATTCTGACCGCAGATGTGAGCTACAATCAGTTATGGCGTGTATTCCCGCCTGTGAGGCTTAAATATGCTGTATTTCCCACACTTTTTTGTGACTGGCCGTTTTGTAAAATTCTCGGCTGACTGCAGACCTGCTTAGTAATGGTTAAACTACCATTCCTAAAGTTTATGTATGTTAATAGTAGCTGTTTCCCCTATGTTGTCATGGCTTAGTGGTTCAAACCTTGTCATTCTTTTATTTTAATACTGTCTAGACAGACTAGGGGGTGTGGCTGCATTTAAGCAACTTAGCTCTACGTTGCTCCCCTGTGCCCTACGGTGCCCTGGTTGGCGCAGTACGCACATCCACACAAACACATTGCACTGGGTAAAGCCTTTTTAAATGTTGGGCAACTCTATTGCACTGGGTAAAGCACTATTACACTATGGGCAACTCTGTTTCGCTGGGTGAAGTGCTATTAAACTATGGGCAACTCTGTTTAGCTGGATAAAGCGCTATTAAACTATGGTCACCTCTGTTTAGATGGGTATAGCGCTATTAAACTATGGGCACCTGTGTTTAGCTGTGTAAAATGTTGCTTAACGGCAGGCTATTATATATCTGGGTCTTTTCAAAATATATATTTTGTTCACTGATACATTGGCCATGTCACTGCTTTTAATAAAATTTTAATCATATTTGTCTGGTATTATTTCAAATACTGATTTAAAACATAAATAAGAAGGTGAGGGGTGGGACTCGAACCATGAATGCCTTCTCTTTATGCATACGCTGTACCATTATGCTATTGCTATTTGGATTAAGCTGCATAAGTCGTTCTTATATGTTCTTCAATGTCACAATTGCTAACTGTGGTTAAGCAATGGGCACACCCGCGCAAACAAGTGCAAATACGGGCAGCTATATCGTGGATTTAAAAAATATATATTTTTTCTGTTTTATAACTCTGATGAGGGTTTATAGTGTCAGGGAGTGTGGTGTTGGGTGCAAGTAGATTTGAGCGGACTCGCTCTTGTCTGTTGACATTATGCTTTTTAAAACCTTGTAGGGGTGTGGACTTTTAGACTGCTCGGCAGTCGGACACGCCCCCTGCTTGCCTACTCAGTCTGTGTAAGAGTTACGGATGAGTCAGCGTCCCCTCATGAATATTCATGGAACACTGATGTCATACCGTTCAATTGCAGCCTCTGAGTAAGACATATTAAGTCTTAGATGGGGGTTTCGTGAATCCGGCCCACTGTGTTCACTGTGACTTATAAATTTCTGTTTAAGACCAAGAAACTAAGAATACCACCACTACAAAAATCGCTTGGGCTGAAGAGTTTGCCATTTATCTTTCTTTCATAACCCCTATGGTTCCAGAGATATGCGTGGTTGTTTGAAATGTGGGGGCATAATTTGATTCTGTCAGAAAGCTTATTCTCAACCCATTGGAATTTACAGTGCAAACTTCTTGAGTTCCATTGGAGTAAATGAGATAGAAAGCTTCTTGGGTGATGAGTGGGTGACAAAGTCTACTCTATGGTTATGGAGTCTACATTTTTTATAAAAGCTTTTTATTAAAATTTTAACAAGAGAAAAAGGAAGACAAAAACTTAACAAACATATAACTATATAAAAAGGTCCATAACCTGAATAGCATATATACATATACATTTTTTTAAATAATCAATAATTTTCAAGCAGATCTCTAAGTTTAAACCAAGATTTATAAGAATGTGTAACAGCTGAAGTTCTCATCTTTATAGTAAATGATTCCTTCTTACAAGCTATTTTCACTAAATTAATAACTCAATAAATGAGGCTGTAGTTTTAATTTTCCAGTTTTTAGTAATTAATTTTCTAGCTATACCTAGAATAGACCAAAGTCAAGGCATTTGTGTCTTAGGTATAATTGCAGGAATTGAAGCATTAAATGAGGGATCTATATCATATGAAATATCAAATTGTGAATGCTCGTAATATCAAATGTACCAGACCTCAAAGTGCTTTTTCTGAGATCACGGTACAGTGAAGAATGGGATATTTGCCCTTTTCTCACTGTGGTGTGATATCAGAATTGGAATATATATTTAGCGTGAGATGTGGGGGGCTAGGAAGTTTGAGGTCCAGTACATTCGATATTATGAGCGTTGGCAATTTGTGCAATTCACTCATATGATATAGATCCTTAAATGAGACCAGTGATTTAGAAATACTACATCTATCTGACCACAATGTTTGAGTTAAATTATTAATTTCTTTCCAAAGGGGAGATATTATCTTACACCCAAACATCATATGCACCCGATCAGTTATTATATCTAAATCACATCTCCAGCATTTAATAGTATTGGTTTTATATATTAAAGCAATTTTGTTTGGTGTTATATAAGTTCTGTGTAAATATTTACAATTGAAACATTTCCATTATAATAGGATGTGGTTTTCTCTGCAGATTTTAAAACTATTTTTTTTATTTTCATCTGAGAAAAAAGTTCATTATTAATTTTTGTAGAGTAATTCCAAAATATAATATCGGATGAAGAAGCACAGGATCTAGGAAGTATATCAGGCTTGAATAAATAAGATTTATTATTTACTAAATTATTATTAACATCGATTAAAAATTCTAAAATTACAGGCAAAGATTCCAAGTGCAAATTATATATTATACTAACTTTAGTACTTACATATTATCTACAGATCTGCAAAATTAACCAATTATTTAATTCTAAACTATATCTAGCAAAAAGATTCTTTGCAGAGTGAATCATATTTCTATTTAGGAAATTACACCAATAAATTCTATTGTCATTTTTTTCAGTTGGTGTTATATAAGCTGTGTGCAAATATTTTTTTATTAAAATTCTATGTTGCTACACATTCATTGGTATAAGCATTAAGGAATAAAGAAAAAATAAATGTTCAGTAATGTGATTAGAATAAACCTCTTAAAAGAAGAAAATATATAACTAATAAAAGGAAGAGAATATAAACCATAATTTCCATTCATACAGTAATCTTTTAAAACCAATAAAAACTATTAGATATAATTTATGTATGATGCATACTAATATATTTATTATGTTAAGTAAAACATTTCATGAGTAGAATACCATTTTGACTCATATGATATATTAAGCTATAATGCTATTATGTTAATAATAGATGAAGTCATATATAATTCAGTATTAGGGAAACCCTATACCTCCTTCATCCCAACTTCTGTAATACCAATCAAAGGAGATACTTGTTTTATTCAGATACCAAAGAAATTTGAGAAGAATACTATTCATCCTCTTTAAAAACTGGATGGAGTCAATATTAATGACTGAATACAAAACAAAATGTTTGGACAAATTAACATCTTAATTAAAGTTAGACATTCTTCCATAGTAAAGAAAAATATTTCCATTATTAGTTAATTGCATACTTTTATCAATAATATATTTAAAATTTACTAACAACATATATTTACAATGTGATGTTATTATAATACCAAAGCATTTAAAGTGTTTATTCTCCCAATTAAAATGGCTATATTTTTAATAGAGTTATTTAACTTCTTGTTAAGTAGTAAAGGATTATTTTAGTGAGGATTAAAAGTTAAACTTGAAATTGCCTCAAAATGTTTCATGGACCTAACTATATGAACCAATAAAGTTTCTATTTTTGGGTCTATGTCATTTAATCGACCATTTCGGATGTCGAATACTGGAAGTTCAAGTGGGAAAGTTCAAAAAATAGAAATGTCGAAGTCGCGGAAATTCAAATTCTTTCCCAGGGAAAAAAATTCAGTTGGCTGTTTCTGGGCTTCAACATTTTCTCTACTGTGGTGTGAAAGATACAGATCAGGTTAAGGTAAGTGCCCAAGTGTGACGGTTGATGGGGTTAGGGTGCGGGTAATGTAAGCGTGCAAAAGTGACAGACTGTAGGGTTAGGACACAGGTAAGGTAAGTGCGCAATAGTGACGGACTTTAGGGTTAGGGCGCTGGTAAGGTAAGTGTGCAATAGTGACGGACTTTAGGGTTAGGGTGCAGGTAAGGTAAGTGTGCGATAGTGACGGACTTTAGGGTTAGGGTGTTGGTAAGGTAAGTGTGCAATAGTGACAACCTTAGGCTTAGGGTTTGGATTAAGGTTGGTGCACAGATAGTTGTGTATGTAAGGTGTAGTGTAGGTTTATTAGGGTTTTTGGTGTGTTTGTGTTGTGTGTGTGTTTTTTGAAGCAGCAAATTTTTTCCCTGGGAAATTTTAATAGGGTTTAAACTATTCCTGGCTCCACAAAGTCTGCTCTTCACTTTTTCCCTTAGAACTGCTCTATCTCTCAATTTAAACACCATATTCTCATTCTAGGGCCCTTCACTGGTCCAATTAAGTAATCCTACAAGTTAGCACTATTAAACCATAAGCACTACTTACTCTTATACTCTCTATGATTACCCTGTTCTCTATGGGTCCATCTTAAATTCAGTTTCCCTATATTACTCTAGCATGTCCAAAGGTCAGTCAATGGTTTCCTCTCCAGTCCAGCTGGTGAATCTGGGAATTTTGAGGCAATGTTACAACTGTCTCATGTACACGGACAACCCTCTCCTCCTCCAAACAGGTTCAAATATATGTGAGAGATGCAACTATTTAGCCAAACTGGAGGCTGAGCTCTCTCATCTCAAAACTGGTGTAACCAGTTAGGAGGAGAAGGTAACCTCACACAACATAATTCCAGTATCACATAGTCCCACCACATCAGCGAACCAAACATATAAATACACAAAAACATACTCGGAGGCTCTAAATAAAAATCTACCTAACCAACAGAGACCTCCAAAGCAGACATCCAAGCAAACGCTACCTCAAAACACACACAACACATAACCCACAAAGTCAGTGTGCCAAGCAGCCACAGCCCTTAAGGCTGAATAACACACCTGATACTCTTGTTATAGGTGACTCTATTGTCAGACACACTGACGTCCCGCTCACCAGGCTGAATAAAGAGAAGGTCATGGTGAGCTGCCTGTCGGGTGCTAGGATCCGCCACATAACGCAAGCACTCAGGTCACTCCAAAGCAAATACAAATATGACTCAGTCATTGTACATGCTGGTGTGAATGACCTGAGATGTACCTCCCTGGACTACATGAAAAGAGACATAGAGGAGCTCTCTGATCATGTAGCCCAGGCTGGTATGACCCTGACCTTGAGCAGCATCTTACCCTCACCTAGAATGATGCCACAGTACAAAGACAAAATGATCGATTTTAACAATTGGCTAAAGTTTTGGTGTCATTCAAAGGGGATCCAGTGTCTGTCAGCCTAGGATGACATGCTCGACAAGCCACGTTGCTTCGCTAGGGACGGCTTGCACCTGTCACCACTGGGCTCTCGGATATTGGCAAAGGCTCTTGCCACCCCCATAGTGCCTTTTTTAGGCAAGGCTCAAAAGTCAAACTCACCCCCATAGACAGCACAAGGAACAAGAAACTAAGGGTAATGCTGCTAAACGCCAGAAGTCTTAACCTCAAGATGCACGCACTTAAAGCTCTCCTCAGTATGGAGAACATTGATATCTGTGCAGTGACAGAAACCTGGTTCAAGGCTCCAGAGAGCACCCCAGCACTACCAGGCTATACCTCATATCATGCTTTTCGGCCCCAAAACCCGGACAGAACCACAAAAGGAGGGGGAGTTTCCATATTTATCAAGGATATCCACACCTCCAGGTTAGTGGCATTGCACAAAGTATCGGAGACCATCCATGTGCAACTAACAGTGGGCAAGACTGCTTTTCAGTTTATAGCATCCTACAGACCACCCTCTCAAAGTCAGGAATCCCACTCGGCTTTCCTGAAAACATTGGAGAACATGAAGATCTCTCCGAACACCATTATATTGGGTGACTTCAACTACCCAAACATTGACTGGGAGCACTACTCAAGCCCCAGCACCTTAGCCCAAAGGTTCCTGGAAATTATAAACTCAAATGCTATAGAACAACTAGTCACCACTCCCACAAGAGGGGACAACATACTAGACCTGATCATTACCAACATGGGGACTCTATGCTCCACACCAGAAGTATATCCCTCATTGGTAAGATCAGACCATAAATTAATTTCACTGGATGTCCACATCTCGACCCCACCCCCAGTCCAGAAAACCACAGTGAAAAACTTCTCAGAAGCGAACTTCTCACTTCTCAAAACTGAAGTGGAATCCTTCAAGGCCCCAGGGCCAGTGTAAACTATGGCCCAAACTGCAGAATCCTATATAAACGCATTCTACGGACATCTCCAGGAATGCATGGATCATGCTATCCCAAACAAAACCAAGACCCAATCATCCAAATGCAGGCGTCCAGTCTGGTGGACCCCTGCCATAGATAAACTGCACAACAGAAGGAGGAAGCTACTACATGATAGAGCAAAATCCCTAATAGGAAAGGCATCTCTGATCAGTACTAGCAAAAAATTACGAACCGTCATAAAATCTTCTAAGGCCAGCTTCGAGAGAAAAATTGCACAGGACACCAAAGACAATCATAAGGCTTTTTTCAGTTATGTTAGAAACCTGGGGTGCAACTCCCAGACTTGTTCTGAGTTGATTCTAAATGACAAAAAATACACTGAACCCACAGACATCACCAATATCCTGGCAGACAGGTTCAGTGCAAACTTCTCCACCTCCCCCCCCAAAAGAGCAAGTATCTATCCCGGCAGAGGGCTGCCTCCCAAACATCTCAGATGCTCAGGTGAAGGCTGCCCTCTCCAAAGCAAAAAACACCGCTTCCATGGGACCAGATGGTGTCCCAGGTTGCATCCTACATGAACTCCAAGAGGAACTAATCCCTCAAATAAAACAGCTATACAATCTCAGCCTCACTACAGGATATGTGCCCACAGAATGGCGTACAGCAACAGTGGTCCCACTCCACAAAGGTGGAGCCTCTACGGACCCTGGAAACTATCGCCCCATAAGCCTGACTAGCTTAGTCTGCAAGGCTATGGAGAGGATCATCATGGAGCTCATAAACAAAGACATCGGGGACCTACAGACACTAGATCCTACCCAGTTCGGCTTTGTCAAGGGCCGATCCTGCCTTTTGAATCTGATTGACTTCTTCAAAACAGTCACCAAAGCCATAGATGAAAGGAAGGTAGTCCACACAGCCTATCTGGACCTTGCAAAGGCATTTGACACAATACCCCACTCGGGCATCATAGATAAGCTATCCAGCTTAAATATAAACCCCTATGTCACAAGATGGGTTGCAAACTGGCTCAAAGACAGAACCCATAGAGTGAGAGTTGCTGGAGCTATGTCAGACTCAAAACCGGTCACAAGTGGCATCCCACAGGGTTTTGTCCTGGGACCACTCTTGTTCGGTATATACTTTTCCGAGGTACAGGCAAACGTGGGAGGACTATGGCTCACCAAGTTCACAGACGACTGCAAACTGGGCGCCATAATCAACTCTCCAGCTGACACAAACATCCTTCAAAAAGGTCTCACAGAGACAGATAACTGGTGCCAGTGCCATGGTTTAAAGCTAAATGCCAAAAAATGTATAGTAATACCCTTTGGCAAAAGCAATGTGCCCACAAATTACCACATAGGCGGAAACCCATTAACTACAGAGAAAGTTATTAGGGACCTGAGGACCCAAGTTGATAGCAATCTCTCCTTTGAAAACAACATTGCCAAAGTGGTTAGAAAGACCTTCTACATAGCCCACCTCATCACGAAGGGTTTCACATCTAGATCAAGAGAGGTAATCGTGCCCCTTTATTCATCCCTCATCAGGCCCATCATATAATACAATGCCCCTTTTGGGATGTACCTTAACCGACACCTGCAGCAATTAGAAAGACCCCAAAAGTATCTCACCAAGAGGATCAAGGGTCTCAAACAGATGCCATATGCTGCTCAGTTAAAAAAACTCCAGCTCTTCTCAGTTGCATACCGCCTACTTCGAGGCGATCTATGCCTGACATACAAAGCTATGTCAAATCCAGAATTAATGGACATGCTCCACCTCAGTAAATCTAAATCCCTTAGAGCCACATGCTCGAGGGACTTGAACCTCAGCACAGAAATAAATAGAACTTGCTGGAGGGACAGGTTCATAACCCAGAGGCTCCCTTCGCTCTGGAATAGAATTCCAGTTCATGTAAGGCAGATCACCTCACTGAATCTCTTCAAGAAGAATCTCGATAAGTGGATGGGGGATCGTAGGTTTGTCCCAGGGATTACTCCCGTGTCACTATTAGACAGAGGCACAGTAAACTAAACCTTAAAAAGGGCACAGTATACTCAAATCAAGGGGTGGCGTAAGCCATACAGAATCGAGCTAGGCTTATAATTTCCCCAGGGCAGATAGCCTAGTATGAACCTATGAACCTATATACTGAAATTGTGTTAACTAAAGAATTAATATTACTATAGAATATATTAAATCACTAAAAAAACTCATATGAACTGTATAAAGATTCATAAACTTTTTCTGTTTATATTCTTAAAAGAAATATAAAAATAATGAAAGAAAACACAACATTAAAGGGATATTCCAAGATCAAGCATATAATTAAAGAAATGTATGAGAAACACCATTGTATAACAGTCCTTTGACTTCTGTGGATTTTTGGAGCTCTTCCATAGTCTTTATCATAACTTCATAGTAATGTCTTTCGGCTTTTCCCAGTTAGGGGTCGCCACAGAGGAACTCTGGTCCGCTAATGATTGGCAGTGGATTTTTACAGTGCCAAGTTGCCAGCCCGATGCCCAACCTTCAAAGAAGGCACATCCATTCACGCATGCACCTACCTGCATGTTTTTAAATGTCACTCGACCGTGGGGAGTACATGCAGACTTCACACAGAAGGTGATCCAGCTGAGAATCGAATGGGAGAACCTCTTGTTGTGAGACGACAATGTTAACCGCTGCACCACCGCAGCCTCTATGTATTCTATAAAAACTTTAACATAAATTTAAGTGTGAAGCTGTTATGTTTTAGTTGTATACGTAATTCTTTAACACAAGGTTTCAGAAAATTTCACTACTTATTTCTACATATTCTACATATGACCTTGCTTGTTACAAAAAGAAAACAATAAAAACAACTAGATGAATATAGCTGTGTTATATAACCACATAAATATGCACTAAATATAATAATAAATGTTTATAATTTATATATATATACATATATATATATATATATATATATATATATATATATATATATATATATATATAGATGGTTCCCTATCAGAAGCCTGTAACACTATAAGCCTGAAAATCAAAATCCTGAAAACTAAAGCCTGAAAATTCAAAATCCCGAAAACCCAAAATCCTGAAATTCAAAATCCTGAAAACACAAATAATGCTAATATGTCACTATAAAGACACTAATATCTACCAACTGACCCTGACCCTAACCCTAACCCTAAGGTCCGTCACTATCACACACTCACCTGACCCGCGCCCTAACCCTAACTCACTTAAACCGCCCCTAACCCCAATATTTGTCACTATTGCATACATGCCTAACCTGCGCCCTAACCCTAACTCACTTAAACCGCCCCTAACCCTAACATAAAACCAACCACACACTTACCTGAACCCAACGCATGACCTAACACCACAGGGCTAACAATAGCAAAGCCACAATGACGTCAGTATGTCCATTTTGTGTTTTCAGGATTTTGAGTTTCAGGATTTTGGGCTTTCAGGATTTTGAATTTTCAGGCTTTACTTTTCAGGATTTTGATTTTCAGGCTTATAGTGTTTCAGGCTTCTGATAGGGAACTATATATATATATATATATATATATATATACACACATATTCATATTTCTAATTCTGTAAGGTAAGACAGATAAAAAATTCTGGTATATATTTATTGTTTGTTTAAATTCTACAATAACAAATTGGAATATACATTATTGTGACTTCTATGTAGTATCAGATCTACCAAAGTAATCCAGTGACTGACTTTACTAATTAATATAATACCAGACTGTTGTTACTAAAATAATCAAATAATTTACCAGGCAGTTACAATAGACTATTTATACAGTTTACTATGCTTCAACATACATTTTAAATATACATAATTGCTATGCATAACTGCATTTTATTATTGTAACCCTCCCTTCCTATTCATATTAATGTAACTTAACCTGTCCTTTTCCAAATAAAAGTAACTAAATATAATCTACATGTTCACTTAAATAATAAGACATGAAGTTATTACTAGAGTTTCCTTTAGTATAGCAAAAAATGAAATCTACATCTTAGATATCCCTTATGTTAACAATGGACATGTTTTACAGTGTTTAATTATATTGCATAACTGATGATTCACCTTAGCATCTTGTTTTAGTTTTATAATATTTAAATAGTGTGAAAGGAAACAGAAAATGAATAATAGTGAACATTGGTTACATTATCTTACCTATTAAAAGGCAAGAAACTCCCCATTTAATCCATTTTGACATTCCAAGGGTAGAACGTCCAGGTCAAAGATAGAGGTGAGAGGTCATTTTAACTTGCAACTTGAAGAAGACACACACAAAAAAATTTGAACTAACAATTCTACAAATAACTACTTGCAATCTCATTTTAAGACAAGGAAAAACACCGAAGTACCACCAGTGGGGAAAGAACTGCATGTTCAAGACCACATATGAAGAAATGCTCATGATTACCTCAAGCAAGCCAAATTAAAGATTACTTGTATTTTAAAATATGGTCATTATTTTCAACACCAAAAACTCAGGACCATAAATTAATTTAAAGAAGACATTATATTTTTAATTGAAAGGAAACTAATGTTAGTAAACAAGTCTGCACATGAGGTTCTGCTCACAACCACGACCAGTAAATAAAATTAAAGAATAAATATAGGTTGATAAGTTCATAGGTATTTACTAGGTTAACAACCACAAGGGCCTTTTTAAGCCTAGCCATGCATCCCAAATCTCTGACAAGTTTTGGTATCCTTGATAAGTGTAAGCACAAGCTTGGGAGATTAAACATTTACAAGCAGGAGCCTGGGAGATGAGCTGTTTACAGGTTGCTTGTGTCTATTAGAGACATAGGTGCCAAGCCAGGGATGAATGTCATGTTCTCTAACAATTTTTCCAAGTTACACTTGAATTTGGTTAGGGAGGAACTCTGCTTCACATGGATTTTATTATGTGAACATTCAAAAGCAGGAACAATGACAATCTGAAACCTACCAATCCCCCTCAATTATACCATAAAACTAGACCATCTAAACACATAAACTAATATACCACACTCTACCAATTAAAAAATAAGTCAGCCAAATTAAATCATGTAAATATATATCACAAACTACTACATCATGCAGTATAGACCTTAATCCATTTGCAGCCAACCAAAACCTGTATAGATTTTTTTTATTATGGCAACTACTAAGTCTCATTAAAAACTCTTATATTTCTATAAATAAATTAACAGAATTAACAATGTAATTAAAATGAATATATTTATATAAACTAGAATAGCATAATAAAAATAAGTTACCATGTATAACTATAGGAACCAATGTCACGTTACTACCCTTACTCTCCCAAATATATTAAAATGAAAATAAGTAATTAGGAGGATGTAAATAGAAGTATTTTACCGTTTGAAGTGAAATACTTATATACTGATTTAAAGCATTACACATGTATATTAAGGAAATTAAAAGCATATTACAAATGTAAATAATAAAGTTGTTCACGTGTCCCTCAGTTTTTAACTATTTTTGTCTTTAAGTAACCATCTATTTCTAATAGCATTTCTCTTCAAGAAAGGGAAACTCCAATCCATCTCTTTGATTTTATCTAAAAGTTTATTTTTCTGTGCATATTCAATAGTATCTTCTAAAGAGTTGAAAGTTTTCTGACCATCAGGTAAAAACATTTTTATTTTAGCAGGAAAAATAAGTTGTGATTTGATATTATTTTTCTTTAAGCTTTTTATAAGAGGTATACAAGCTTTTCTTTTTGTCATGACAGGCAAAGAATAGTCATTGTCAAATCTCATGTTATTTTCTTTTAGTTTGATTGGAGAATTTGTCCTTGGAGGTTTCAGAACTATGACTTTATCTTGCCTAGAGAAAAATCTTACAATCACTGATCTTGGTGATGGATGTTTTTTCTTTAAGGAACTGTTAGAGAGTGATCTGTGTGCCCTCTCTATACCAAATGGAAAGGCTTCAGGCAAGTTTAGTGTCTTTGGTAACCAAATGTTTAAAAATTGAACCATGTTATCACCTTCTTCTCTTTCAAGAATATCATAAATCCTAATGTTGTTTCTTCTGGATCTACTTTGCAAGTCCTCTATCTTTTCCAGTATAAATTATTTTGTTTAAGAGCAAATTCCATATGTTTTTCACATTCAGTCATTCTTCCATCCAAATCATTCACAGCTTCTTCTATATCTGAGAATTGCAGAGACTGCTTCTTAATGACTTTAGTCAATACTTCACTTGTTTTTCACATTCACCTTTTATGTTGTCGATTTTTTTATCTAGATTATCCATCTTCAGTGAAATTTCACATATGTTGCTGAGAATTGACTGCATATCTTTTTTTTCTTTGTAGAATCCTGAATGTGAGATTTAGAGTGGTTCATTATGAATAAGCCAAAATCCTTAGCATTTCTCTGACAGGAAAAGATGTTATAAAATGCAAAAAAAATAAATACATTTCTTAAAGATGCTTATTTAAAATTATTTCTTCATGCATCGATCATATTTTAAGAATTCTTAGATTTTTGATAAAAAAATCCTGTCAAAGTTATTGAAAAGAAGCACAGCAAAAGATCAGTGCTGTTAACTGCTCACCATCTTGGACACAGCCCCCGAGTCAGCATTTATATATGGCCATTGACCTTCATGCAATTTTAGGAGAACTACTGAACTATTGAACTAATTAACTAATAAATCACTGTCACATTCTAGTCACCAACATAGAAAAAACTGCTGCTATAATGTAGCAAAGTTTCAAATACAAAACAATTTTTCAATGAATTAAAATCTTTTAAAAAACATCATACATATGAATGCACTCTAACAGCAGAAAGGAAAATGTTTAAAAAATCACTTGGCATACAAATCACATTTTCTTAGGCTGGCATGATTTTTTTTTTTAAATATCAAATACGAACAGAATATACCAGTTACAGCCAGGTACATCTTTTGATAAGTGGGATAAAAAGGTAACATCTGTAAGTGGAAACAATTTTTTTATGCTCACCCTGGTGTATTACTCACCATTTCCCAGAGAAACATGTTCCAATTGCGTCCAGAGCATATGTAAATGTGGAATGTTTATTTTTTTTAAGATTTGAATGCATTGAAACATTGGTTAAACTTTAAAACTGGCTTAACATTATTCACTGAGTTTAAACCTGGTGCAAGATCTGCCTAATTAAATAATTTGTAATCAGCTAATTTGGTAATGGAACTTAAATCACCTCTGTGCATCTTTTAAAAAGACACTAGGTGACTGAAAGGTATGCTTACTACCATTATTTAAAACATGAAATAAGACAAAGTAGCACCAAAACAATCCAAGGCAATGCAGGACCATGACAAATGACCAGATAATAAAATAAAGCTACAATAGGTCTCATAGGCAGATTACTCCCATCCTTATGGACCTTAGGCAAACCCTGAATTATAGGTATAAGTGGATTCTCAACTTTGAAAAAAAAAAACTATACAATTCATGCGTGATAGAATATAGCTTTAAAAGTAAGGCTAACAGGCAGTTTATACATTGTATCTTGTCCTGAACATGAGTCATATTAATAATAGAATAGTATAGTAGTATAATAGTACTTGCAAAAAGATGGCATAGCTATGGGAACCTCATGTGCCAACAGATACGCCAACATGTTTGTGACAAAGTTGGAAGAGGATTGTATGTTTTGTCGATGACTTGTTTTTAATTTGGACTGGCACTATAGAACAGTTGAATGCCTTTTTTGAGCAGTTGAATGGGATGAATGACTACTTGAAATTTACTACTGCTCATCGTTGAATAAAATAGAGTATCTAGAGATTCTGATCAAGAAGCTAGGCAATGGCTTAGTTAACACTGGGGTGGACAGAATGTCCTACTATAAGAACACCTTGTTGCATAGGAATAGTATGCACCCGAACTATGTCTTCAGAAACATTATGAAAGGCCAAGGTGAAAGAGCCTCATGGCTGAATGTATCTGATGAGGGTTTTCATAAGGAACTATCAGATTAGAGGCGCAAGTTATTAATGAGAGGATATAGTAGTACTGAAATAAACAAGAGACTAGGTAAGATACCAAGCCTCAGGGATAATGTGGCAAGACCATATTTCTCAAAGTGGGTAGTTGAACAAGTTTCTGTGGATAATCATGTTAATATTAGGGAGGTAAAGGACCCGCTATTTTATACCACTGATGTTAATGTCATTACAGACATTATTAGGAAACAATGGGGGATTCTGACAACAGACCCAGACATCAGACAGATTATAGGCGACACACCAAATTTTTTATATAAAAATAAACTTAATCTTAAAAGGATGCTCTGCTATCCAAACGATTCTGTGGCATCTGGCGGTGACCCTAATGGATTAGTTACAAGTCCATGTAGACAATGCAATTTCTGTGAGAGTATAAATAACACCGACTTTTTTATTCATCCAGACACTGGACATAAGTATGCATTCAGTGCTAAGGCCAATTGCTATACACAACATGTTGTTTATTTAGCACAGTGCATATTCTGTCAGTCATTCTATGTAGGGGAAGACTGACAGGATGCTGAAAGACAGAATTAGAAAGCATCTTTTCCTTATTAGGATTGGCTCAGAAAATAGTGCACTGTCCAAACATGGTTTACAGGAGTGTAGTTTACATACATTCAAATTTTTAGTTATTGAGGTGGTTTTATCTAACAAATGTGATGGTGATATTAAGAATCATACAGAAAGCAGAGAAGTCAAATGGATAATTAGACTAAGGGCAGACTGCGGACTAGGTCTCAGTGATAAAGTTCCATTGAAACCCATACTGAAATCAAGAGCCCTGCCTGTCGGGTAATTTTCTCTGCAATATATTAAGCATTTTTATTATGTTTACCATTATGATGAAGTTTCCTCAAAGTTGTTTCTCTGATGCTGTGACAGTTTTTAATATATTTATAAGTATACGGCTTTAATGTCTACTGTTTATTTAATGTGTACTGCCTCAATGGAAGAACTCATTTTATTGTTTAATTGATCTTTTTATGTGATTGGCTGTGTATAATTATATAAGTGGATGAAGGGAAAGCCTGTGTGTTTTTATGGTTTGACAAAGCCCTATGGTGAAAGCCCTTACCTGTTTCTGAAGTACTGAAAGTTTTTTTGCTTCAATAAAACAGCTTTATTTTATGCTCTGGTTATTTTTACATGGTCCTGTGCTGCCTTGGATTGCTCTGCTGCTACTTTGTCTTATTTCATGTTGGAATACTTTTATTCAGCAGAACATTTACTCTCTTGGGACTCTACTTGGTTTGTTTCTCTATTATTTGAAACATGTTTATATATAATACCCCTACATGCATTGGTATCTAAATGTTGACATATTTCATAAAGATGTGAAAAAATCATCTCTTTCATTTATGATTAGTCTTACCTACATAAAAGCACAGACATTTCAAACATGTTACAAGATAAACCACATTTTTAGTACAGCACGATGTAAGAGTTTTAACAACAAATTCTCTTTCCATAGTGTGATGTATAAAGCATACACCTGTCTCAATCATATCTCAAAATCGATCATTATAACACGGTTTTGTTCTATAACTATTTCCAACAATCATCTTGGACTCAAAAGAAAGGTTCTTCTAACACATTTTTGTTACAAATTCCTTTCCTATCCTTTTTATATATAAAATTCAGAGATGGTATAACCAATGAAAACATTTCAGAAGACGAACTTGGCATGGACCAATTATTCTTAATAATATTCTTAATCTGAGAAGTCATTCTATTAAATTTCATAATGTAACTGAGTCAGTAAGTAAATAAATAAATAAACAACAATAAAGCAAAGAAAATTTAGATTTGCAACGGACTTCACAATATATCAGATCTGTATATTGCTAACTGAATCTCCAATACCACAGCAAGTGTGCTGACAGCAGCCAAGCCACATCCAACCAAGAACTAAAAATGAGAGTAAAACTGGAACAGGGAAGGATCCAGCAAGGTACAAAAGTAATGGGTGCAGTCAGAGGATCAGCATGAGTGTCACAGTCTATTGCAGTGGGTTATGGGTATGAGGAGATGGGGCATGCATTACATTGCATCATGGATAAGAGAAGGCAGGGTAGGTTTTTACAGTGGTTTAGCAAAATGGAGGGACACGTTTATGAAATTCATTATTGTTGGGATACTTGTGTAAACTTTAAATGGTTCAAATATATGCATAAACAATTATGTTACATTTTTTCACTTTCTTGCAACTGTGATGAGCACCCTCTTTGTAGGCCTAATGTACTATAGCAGAGAGATGCCAGTTACACTTAACTGCACGTATGGAAAGATACATTTTCCTAGGTATTTTATTAACTTGGCCATATCCTTCACTGTCCTTTCTCAGTTGTGCTATATATGGCACATGCTATCATGAAATAATTGGAAGATGTGATCTCAGTAACAAACAAAAAACTTAAATATGCTGTTGCTAGATATGTATTTTGCTCCCTAATAAACCATATCAATGACAATTTGACCAAGCTCATCTAGATTATCTGGCCTTCACACTCAGCCTGCCACTAAACTACCCCAAAAAGACACACACCTTTATATACCCCTCTAATGTTAGATTGGGAAATAACTGAAAATCTAAATGGACCCTCAGTGTGTATATATATATATATATATATATATATATATATATATATATATATATAATGTGTGTGTTCGTGTTCGTGTGTGTATGTGTGTGTGTGTGTGTGTGTGTGTGTGTGTGTGTGTGTGTGTGTGTGTGTGTGTGTGTGTGTGAGTGTGTGTGTGTCTGTGTGTGTATGTGTATATGTATGTGTGTGTGTTCGTATACATGCACACACCATGCCTCCTCTTACCTATCTGCAAACTATAGCAATGTAAGCCTTCTGTACACACATCTGATGTTTGATTCTATGGAAATTAAAAGAAATAATGACCACACTAATGCATTTCAACTTGCTTCTGATAGCCAGTAGACTGCTCCTAAACAATCCATATAATCATCATTGGTGGTTTATTAATGGCTTTATTATCCATACTGTATTACAGAATCATTGCCCTTTCAAAGGAGTGTTAATTCTGCTGGAACAAGCATCAGTGTTTGGAGCATCTGCCAGCACTGACTATCTATTCTAACAATACATCTGAGTACCCCCTGTTCATGGAGCATCTCAGTTAACTTTTCCAGTTGATGAAGTAGTGTATCTTCTCCAGCACTATCCTTATGGTCCCTACTATCTGTTCTTTTACAATTTTTTTTTTCATCAGATGGTAAGGCTGGTACTACTAAAATGTAGATGCAAGTTAAAAAAAGTAAGTTTTCTGTAAAGAGTAGAAACAAACTTATACATTTCTGGATCTGGGGTCAGTAGTACATCAAGAGAGTGTACAGTGTTCCTTAAAAAACTGTGAAGAGACCTCAAAAATTAGGTGTTGTTAAGATCGGTCAAAACTTCACATAGTAATTCTTCAGGACCTACCCACAATAAAAATATTGTCTAGGAATCTCAAATGCAGATTCTAGTGGCTAACATAGATGGAAATGAAAACATACCCACAATTTCATTAAAGCGACTAGCATGAGCCATATAGCTCATGCTTTAAAATACCTTGCTCCCATAACATAGTATTTTGTGATTCAGAGACATGTTAGCTGTGATGAGGTAAGACTTCCTTATCAGGTAATTTGCACACCTCTGAATTGCAGTACAATCCACATGTCACAGTAGTAAACTGCTGCTCTTGCTAGCAGTGCCATATGTCCCCTCAGTCATTTTCCTACACACAAGTACACAAAACACACGCACACACACACATACACACACACACACACACACACACACACACACACACACACACACACACACACACACACACACACACACACACACACACCACAGTTCCTGTACCCGTTCCTGACCTGTTTTCCTTCTCACCTCATCAATCCTTGTAATAGCTGAAGTGCCATTAAGATATATATTTAGTATGTCTTTGTGGCTAGTTTGTCCTCCCACCCCCTTGATCACTGTAACACCTTAATCACCATTATGATGATTATGATTATGATTGGTGTGTAGTGATTCCCTCCACCATGATCCCCATACTGGTGTTAGTGCCATTAAGGCCCATAGCAAACATATATCCTGGTGTCTAGTGGCTGAACCTACCCCAATCCCTGGATCACTGCCTTGGTATTTAGTTGAACACTGCCTTTTGGCTGTGTTCATTACAATGACTTGATGGGTTTGGCTGTGCTAATGTACATGGCTGAGCAGTTTCTTGGATAATTGCTTCTCCCCTGGACCTCCTCATTAGCATTCAGCATGGCTGTGGGGCCAGTGCATGTTTTCATGCTTGAGAACTGTACAGCACTGTGTTACGGTGGTTGCTGAATATCAAATTGCTACCATGACATGTACAAGAAGGTGTACACATCATGGTACCTTTATGAATACCTGAAAAGAGTCTTCCCACCACCACAGCATTATATTTACAAACATAGGAGCGTATGCTGTGCTCATTGCCATACCTCTTGTCTGCCTGAAATATTTTCCATCAAAGTGAACAAATTCTGTCTAATATAAGTTCCATAAACTGTGCAAGAATTCTGACATCTGTGGTGGAAAGTGCTAAAATACCATCATAGCTTTCCTAAACCATTCCATACCAATAAAGTAGGAAATCACAGAAAAGCAAATTTTTGATGTCAATACTTACAAGAATTACATTGGTGGAAAATTCAGTGTCTCTTATACATTTTAAGAAGTTGTGGTAATCTTTAAGGATGTAATCAATTCCTTCACAAGAAAAAAAAATTTAACCATCCATTGACAAATTTTGTTACGGGTTCAGTCATAGATCCTGCTGCTGAGAGACTGGGCCATAAGGTAGTGTTGTAGATATCCAAATGGACCTGTGTTATACCAAAAATGAGTGATTTAAAAGGCCTATCCACTTTTAAAAGATTGAATAAAGATGCAATGTGTCCATCAAACAATATATCATCCAAATACAAGTCAATCATCCTGTAGGACATAAAAACACTCAAATATCACAAATACATGCACACACATACAGACACACACACACACACACACACACACACACACACACACACACACACACACACACACACACACACACACACACGTAGATATAGATATATATATATATATAGATGGGTCTAGGACTTTCACTGAAAGCACATTTCACTGAAACACATTTAACTGTGCACAATTCACTGAAAGCTCAATTCACTGAAAACACAATTTACTGAAACACATTTCACTGAAAGTTATCTATGGCCTTTTCCCCACTGTAGTGCAACCCTGGAGTTAGAATATATAGTAAGGGGGTGTGCGGGGCATAGCCCCCCACCTGTTTTAAATATATATTTTTTTAACTATACACATGGATACTTGCAGTTTCAATAAATTACTCTTTTCTAAACTTAATATATATCCAAACTATGTGGGGGGGCTACACCCCCCACACCCCCCAGTGTGGGGGCAGTGCCCCCCACATTCCCCCTTACTATATATACTAACTCCAGGGTCACACTACAGTGGAGTAAAGGCCATATATAACTTTCAGTGAAATGTGTTTCAGTGAATTGTGCTTTTAGTGATTTGTGCACAGTCATTTGACTTTCAGTGAAATGTGCTTTCAATGAATAGTCCTAGACCCATATAGCTCTATACAGATAGGTATAGATATAGATATCTAGATATATCTTTATATACATAGCATATACTGATCAAAAAGTGCAACAATCATAGCACACTGTACTATTTTGCTTCAACATTCTGTACAAAAAACTGTTGGGAAAAGTTTACTAATAAGGATATATATACAATATGTTCCACATTATCCAGACATATGGGCAAACTTTAGTATCACACTGCTCTCCAACAGGAAGCCATCAATAGCAAGAAATGAGGTTTGGTAACAAACCAATTTGCCCGGGGACATCTTCAGATGGGGTTTTAGATAAAAGTAGTAATGGGAATTAAGAGGGAAGGGGAAGGAAGCTAGTTGGGGGGGGGTTAAATGGAAGGTTGGAGGATTGGGAGGAAATGAGGTAAGATAGGGAGGGGCTTAATGGGTTTATGTGAGATTGTAACTGGGTAAGGATTCACATTTTGGCGTGAAACTTGCAAGTGCAAGTTTACATCCAAGATGACCTGTAGGTACTGCTGGTGCAGGTAGGCCTCGGATTAACAATGGTTGGTACGAGGGATTAAGTTTAAGTGATAGTCTTTTTGGCACAGTTTTATGTTTGCCTTGTGGTATTACTTCTCATGCTGTAAGCTTAAAATACCA
The DNA here is from genome assembly GCF_019279795.1 of Protopterus annectens. Classification (NCBI taxonomy): domain Eukaryota; kingdom Metazoa; phylum Chordata; order Ceratodontiformes; family Protopteridae; genus Protopterus; species Protopterus annectens. The sequence goes on along the minus strand of NC_056728.1, from coordinate 1,219,896,699 downwards.
GAGCAGGTGCAGTTATTAACCTCCTAAAGTTTTTTTTTTTTGCAAGGAGTCTGTGGGTTGTGTGGGGTGCTGCGATCAATTGGTACTCTGACAGGTTCTCCATGTCAGTCACCTTTTAGTAGGGTGCAGGATTCTTGCTTTGTTTCTTTTATGTTGTATTAGGTTTAGGAATGTTCTCAGTAACAAACATTGGTGGTGGTAGAGTAGTGGTGACAGCATGGTGCCGTGGGTTGCTCCTCTCAAGTGAAGTGCAAATTTCGCTGGCTGAGATATGCACCAGCAGTAGTCAGTTGCTGGGCATATGTGTTTAGCAGTAACAGCGGTGAATGGGAGGTTTGGGAGTCTCATGGTGTTTTCCGTAGAGTCAGGGTTTGGATTTCAGTAATTACACCTCCCACTAGTGCATGTTTTCTTTTGTATTGCAATTATCACTTACTCTGGCAAGCCTGTTGCTGCGGAAGGTAGATAGCAGATTATTACAGATGATCTAGTCTTGAATATAAGATAAATGGTCAGTGCCAAGCATTCCATTCTAGAGGCACTTGTGGGGATATTTTGACTTGGGATGTTCTGAATTAATTTCAAATGCTCTGGACACATTGCTGCAGGAGTGGGGATGCACTTGTATTAAAAAAAAAAATCCTACTACTGCCTAATGAATTGATGCTGAAGGAAATGGGAATGCTACATTTGTAGCCAGGGAGTGCATGTACATCTGCTTTTATTTTCAGAAAGCAGACCTCTTGATTGGCCAGATGTTGCAGAATAACCAGAATTAGTTCATACCTTCGGTCCCTCTCTGTTCCCAATTTCGTGGGGTAGCACGGACAAATATAAACCTCTCAGTTGTCCCTGATTTTCAGGGTCATCCTGGAACTAAGTCGATTTTACATATGTCCCTCTTAATCCATCTTGCAATGTGTAACTGCTGGAGCAAATGTGGTGAACTGCACTTAAATGGAAAAAATGGGGGCTATAGACTACTTTTAGTGTGGAAAATGGATATTAATTCACATTTGCTTATTCTGACTATGTCTCAGGTTAATAGCACTAATATTTTAAAAGTGTCCCTGATCGTCCCTGACTATTTTGAGAGTTGTCACTGACTCTGTTACAGTTTGTCCCTGTTTGGTTGAAAGCTATACGGATGACTGCGGTATATTCTTCTGAAGGTTAAGGGAAAACTGTCAAATTGGGTAAGATTTTAGCTGAAATGTACAAGCTATTGTTTTGGTTTGTAATTATCTGAGAGTGCTGTTGACCGTTATGGGACTGGGGGGGGGGGCTGGTTGGTAAGTGGGGGCGACATACCGCTCCACTGTACAGAGTTTGCAGAAGGTCCAGGTTTTGCTTCATATCTTTGGTCCATTTATTCATAAGATGATATTCTTTCTGGAATATTAGTGGAGTGCTACTGACTATTATGGGGGTGGGGGGTTGTTGGAAAGCACGTTTTCTGGCAAATTTGTGGTAATTCTTAAAGACCGACTTTAGAAAATAACGATAGGAATTGAGTTTTAGAATACATATGTTTCAAAGAGTCATGCTGAAGCAAAACCTGTTATTATACTGACCTACTAAGTCTGTAAGAACAGTAATTAAAAAAAATCTCTAGATTATCTGCTTTAAGAGGTTGAGGTATGGCTTTGTCAAGTTTTCAAGGAAAGATTTTGCCCCTTTTTCATTATGGAGTTCATCAGCTGACATTGTTAACTCTGGGTAGTGGCAGAATTTTCTATTTATGTGCTGGACAAGGAGGGTAGGCTAAGTGATTCTTGGAGTGGTGTGCAGTCTGTAGAGCACCAGTTTTGCTGGTTTGGAAGCAGTCATGGGGTTTGGTTCTGTGCTGTGCATGCATGTTTACAGCTGGAATTGATCTGTTGTTGTCTTGAGGGTGTTGCAGTTAAGGGGTGTTGGGTATGGAAGGTCCTCCCATTCGAGGACATAACACAACTGTTTAGAATTTCACAGAATGTCTACATTTTGCCTCATGTTTTGAATCTGTTCCAAAGTTTGAAAATAATGACAAACGGTGTAGTGGGTCTGTTTATTTCTTGTAGTAAAGGAAACAGCTACATTAGTGGAGAAGGGGGTTTGCTCAGCTTGTTCAATAAGGGAAGCAGCTATATTAGAACAGGTGACATTTCAGTGGGCTGTCTGGGGGTCTAAGACAGTTTTTGGCTGTTTTCTGATTATGTGACAGTAGGGTGAAAATTCTGTGCCAGGTCACTCTTATGTGATTTCTGAGTGAATTGAGAAACTGACTTTCATAAGGTTGCTAGGCAATACATTGGAGCTTTGGTATCTAGTTTTATTTGGCTACTAAGTGCAATGTGAAGCCTAATATAAAGAATAACAGTGGAAATTCTGGAATTAGCTAAGTCAAGACCAGTATTAACAGTTTTCAAGCAAGGAAGTACATGGAATTTACTTTATGATTTATATTTGCTAAGTAAATGCTTTATGACTTTTGCTTTAGGGAGTAGTAGTAACATCTAAATATTGTTCTATAGAAGGTTCGTTCAGATGGCACAGTACAGAATCATTCCAGACTTGGCTGCCAACCTCCTACAGCTAAACTTTGGAGCAGATATGCTATTAAAATATAGATATCTATCTATGTATATATATATATATATATATATATATATATATATATATATATATATATATATATATATACACACACACACACACACACACACACACACACACACACACACACAGTAGTAACGCTAACGGAATGAAGGTTCGTGCTGACATGAGTTTACTGCATTGTGGGGCATTGGCTGTTGAGTGCAATGGCTGCCTGTTGCTGGTCTGCATGTTTGGCTTTGTTAGGATTTATTGGTCTAAGATAATAAGGAATGTGTGGAATTGTCCTGCTGTTTGTGTCATATTTTATCCCCTTTTTGCAAAATTGTAGAATGGAAGTCTTTTCAGTTTGTTTAACAAATGATCAGTTTCAACTTTGGGTTTTATTGGCAGCCTCTTGAAATGGTTGGAATGTGAAGTTTCAATTTAGAGTTGGTTTGATGGAATAGTGATTTGGTTCTGTGGCCATTGATATCAATTAAGTTGTTAGCATGGAGTGTGTGGTGGTCTTTTAGATGTGGATTATGACCCCATATGGGAAGCGTTGCTAGGGATGGAGTGAACTTGAGAGGTATGGGTATGTTAAGGAGGTATTTTATTCAGTGGTAAACATATTAAGTTACTTGTAGGGTACATGTGGCTGTTACTGCTGCTTGTAGAACTAAGCAGCACTGGGGTAAAGCTGCCATGGTTGCATTTTCTACCAGATATCTATGTACTTTGTCTAGAATTTAATTTTGGTAAGACTGATTGTGCTGGTATACTCCTGTAGCACTTGATTACAGAAATGTCCCCAGGACTGTTTGTAGCAATAAGTTAGTTTGATCCATATAGTGCTGCACAGGTTGCATACAGGAATCGGAAGGTGGCCCAGGTATATTGTTATTTCAATTATGCCTTACACGCAGTGTTTAGTTGAATATACTCCACTTGGTAATTCATTTTACATTCTGCATTTAATAGGTGTCCTCTAAAAGCAGTGGTGCAGTGACTGCTGTTGGTGGCAAAGACTGTTTCTTGTTGCAGTATGTTACTTTGCTGGAAGTAAAAGAATTTGATGGGGTAATGGTGGTGGGCTCTTGGCAGCACTCAATGTTAAGAAAATTTTGGTTTATCTGTGTGCAGAAAATTTACAGTTTTCTTTTCTTTTGCAGATCAATCTGTAGTGGTGCACAATGAGTCACAGATGGGTGAGAGCAGAGTGGGCATCAGCTGGTGGCCTGAAGGAAGTGAACTTGAAAGGTGATGGATTCTGTTGGGCTGGATGTGCTGGCCATTGGAGTGATATGCAATGAGGTCACAGATAGGCAGCGTAGAATGGGTGGATGATCCAGTTGTTGGAGTTATGCACAGTGAGGTTACAGGTAATCCTACTGCAGGTACTCATATAGACACATCAGAGTCCATGCACTTTGGTGTAGGTGGGAACAGGTGAAAATGTGAAATGTCAGGAGCAGGATGAAGCAGAGTTGGGGATTGTTTATGAGAGTTTGAGGTTGTACATAGGTGGAGTGGGGTCACAATGTGAGGTTGGGTTGGATTTGTGGGCATGGTACTTGGGCTTGAAGTTTCCTGCAGCAGGGTTATGTACTGTGGAATGGTTATGTAGATGTGTTGGTTGGTGCTACTTTTGAGGCATTAGCATTATTATTCACTGGATCAGCAGTAGGGTGGGCAATCAGAAGGAAGTGCATTGCATGGATGTCCTCTTTAAGGTTAGGGAAGAGTTTGGCAGAGCATTGCAAGGTATGTGCGTGTGCTGGGAATGTGTGAGGAACAAGTTTTTTATGGTTTAAGCTAAAGTTTGAAGGTCTAAGCAAGGCATTGTTTTTTTTTTTTGTTGTTTGCTAGTGGATGCAGGCCATGGATTGGTTCTGAGTCACCAGATGAAAAGGTATGGCTAATCTAAAAAAAAAAAAAAAAGAAAAACAAAATGAGGGGTGAAATCTTTACAGGGGTGGAGCAAGTGAGTGTTAGCTCTGATTAATATAGCTGTATGTGCAAGTGACAGGGTTAGGTGATTTTACTAATTCTCGCAAGGTGGTTGGGGTAGGCTTGATAGTGTGAAGTTTGATAGTATTATGGCTATTGCTAGGTTTAGTTTGGTTATGATAGTTGGTGTTGGGAAATGGAGGCCATTGGGTTACAATCTGGGGGTATTGGCTTTATGGATGTATGGAAGTCATTAAAAAGTGTGGTTTGTTGGTCAACAAATGCTATTCTGGTCATTACATGTTTTGCCTTATAAGACATAGACGGTATAGTGGTTGGATTAACTGTACATTAATCTTTGATAGAGGAAATCTCTTTTGGTCATTATTGGCAAAAAGGCAGTGTGGTTAGGTAGGATGGTAGGCAGTAGCTTGCCTTGTTTCAGATGGTTTTAGGATTGTGTATTTGGTTGAAGTATTTGGCAGGTCATGAATTGACAATACTTACAAAGCTATTGTTGGCAGTAGGATAAGTAAGGATGTGTTTGATCTACAGAGGTTATACAAGGTTATAAGTATTATTTCCTCATGGGATCATCAATCAATTCAGCTGTTTAAGCAATAGGTTGCATTGGTATTGTATGATAGGGCTTTGGGAGGTTGATGACAAGGATCCAGCGTGGTTTAGAGAAGAAGACGCACACCAAATGATGTTTGGCTTCAACCTTTTTAATGTATGGTGAGGTTGGTTTTGGAAGGTTGTATTGGATTTTGGTATGAAAGAGGGGGAACAGCCTGGTCAAGCTGGTGGACAGAGAAGAGGGGCAGACTTGTCCCTCTTCTTTTCCCCCTTTGGTGTTGGATGTTCATTTCAATGACTTGGGAAAGGAAAGTGAGCAGTTGGACACTGCTTGATAAGTAAAAATAAGTGAGTGGAGGTAAGGATACTGCTTATTTGCTTGGATGGTTAATTCAATAAGTGGAAAAGGAAGTGAGTGGTGGACACTGCTTGATAACTAAAATAAATAAGCAGGGGTGAGTACGCTGCTTATCTAGTCAGGGTGAGCAGGGTCATACTGCCCTAGTTAAAAGTTATATGGATGCCTATGCTATGATTAATAAATTTAAATATTAGTTGGTCAAAGTTATGTTTATGGAATTTTAATAAAGGTTGTCAGATGTCATTTGGTGTGATGTGTATGTTTATTAAAGGGGACCAGGACGAATGAGGTTTGGTAACAAACCAATTTGTTCAGGGACATCTTCAGATGGGAGTTTAGGTAAAAGTAATAATAAGTAGTAATGGGAATTAAGAGGGTAGGGGAAGGAAGGTAGGTGGGGGGGTTAAATGGGAGGTAGGAGGACTGGGAGGAAATGAGGTAAGATAGGGAGGGGCTTAATGTGTTTGTATGAGAGTATAACTGGGCAAGGAATCACATTTTGGCATGAACTTGCAACCCACCCTCCTTCCCTGTTTTATTAGGTATTGTGTGGTTGGTATAAGTTTGTGAGGCAGAGAAAAGGGGTAGGCTTGTCCTTCTTCTTTTCCCCCTCTGCTGTTGGATGTTCATTTCAATGACTTGGGAAAGGAAAGTGAGTGATTGGATGCTGCTGGGTCTATATCATATGTTCGAAGTTTTATAACTTCGAACATTAAAATATCGAATTTAAATGATCAAAGTTATAAAACTTTGAACATATGTAAAGAAAAAAAAAACCCAAACCCAAAACTAATGGCTATAGGTAGGGGGGCAAGGCCCCTTTCACCCACCACACAGCCCGCTCTTTAAATATACCATCTCTGAGACCGCACTACAGTGCAATAAGGGTGCAGTGTTTGTTTGTTTGTTTTTTTTTTTTGTTTTATTATATGTTCGATGCTTGAAACTTTGAACATTTATATTTGATTATTTAACGTTCTAAGTTTTCAAACTTCGAACACATAATATAGACCCGGATGCTGCTTGATAAGTAAAAGTAAGCCAGCAGAGGTAAGGACGGTGTTCATTTGTTTTGATGGTTAATTCAATTAGTGGAAAAGGAAGAGAGTGGCGAATGCTGCTTGATAAGTAATACAAGCAAACAGGAGTGAGTACGTTACTTATTTGGTCAGGGTGAGTGGGGTCACTTTGCCCTAGTTAACAGTTATATGGATGCCTATAAGGTGATTAATAAATTTAAGTATTAGTAGGTTAAAGTTATGTTTATAGAATTTTAAGAAAGGTCATCAAATGTCATTTGGTGTGATGTGTGTTTATTGATGGGGACCAGGACAAATCTCAGTTGCAGAAACAGATGCAACCAAGCTCATGGCACAAAAGTGTGTTTGCAATTCCTACCAAAAAGCCAGCCGAAGCCTTTGTGTTACATATATTACTGATGCATACTTGCTCAAACAACCAAGTTTACAGCCTTGAATCTCACTCATTTCATATCACTACTGTAATATTTTGATCTTGGCTGACAGAGAGCACATTATCTGGAAGTATGTGCAGAATATAATGTATGGTATCCGGCTGTAACAGAAAGCCATCTATAACAATGCTGATACAGATGCATGCAAGTTCATGACACAACAGTGTGTGTACTATTCCCGCCAAAATGTCATGTAACTATATCAAATGTCAAATATCTATCTATCTATCTATCTATCTATCTATCTATCTATCTATCTATCTATCTATCTATCTATCTATCTATCTGTCTGTCTATCTATCTATCTATCTATCTATCTATCTATCTATCTATCTATCTATCTATATGTGTAGGTAAAAAAGAGGAAACTTGTATAATTCATTAAATTGTGCCTTTATTTAGGCACACAACACAGCAAAACATACAGTAAAAGATTTGCTGATATTCTTGCTGCTTCAGCTGCTGGTTATGATGGAATAAGCACCAGGAAATAAGCTTGCAGGACATTGTGTTACTGTCACTTTTGATTCACAGCACTTCTTAGTAACAGAATCTTGTTCTAGGTTTTAATTTAGAGGCATTTACTAATTTCTTTCAGGTACTGCGGAGTCGAATTCTCCTGCTATGAGAAGTTAAGATGTGAAAGAGCTACAGCCAATTTTAAGAACTGCTGAGATTCAAAGAGCCAAAGAAGCAGCATAGCAAAACCCACTGGGGAATAAACTCATCACAAAGCACACAGATGCAGGCGGTAGCTCAAGCTATTATTTAATGCTGTGTTTCTGAAAACTCTGACAAGAACTATTTGCAGAGCTTAGCTTTTTGCTTAGCTTATTTAGCAAATGGAAGTTGCTGGTGTAACATAATAAATGAATTTACTCAGCAGTGTTGGGCATTTATCTGAAAAAAAAAATCACACACTCATTGTCCATGCAATGTTGAAGAACATCATTAACAGTTTATTGAGTTTAGTGTAGTCCAGATAGCAAAAATCTAATGTACTCAATTAAAATTTATAATTACATAAACCACAAAACTCAAAGAAGATTAGCTGCTATAGCAACAGAAAAAAGTCTGAATTTTCTTCTAGTATATGCTGCTGTGCTAATAAACAAAAGGAAGTGAAGACATTCTGTGAAATATTCTAGTAAGTGAGCTTTCCTTCAGAATAGCAGTGTGCGGACTCATTTATTGCATTAGTCTTTATGAAGATATCTCAGGATCTAATATGTCTGCATTAAAAGACAACATTTTACTTGGCTAGAGCATTCTCAAATTGCACACGCATATCTAATGGTGAATACTTACAGGGAAGATGATTCCAAGACTCTCATCTTAAACTGAAACATGTGGTCTGCAATGCTTACTTAAAGTAAAGTTCACTGTAACTGAATGTCAGGTATTATACCTTTCAGCCAGAAGCACTCATCCATCTTTCATTTTGTCTAATTCCTGCATTTTCCTAGCCTAGTGGTCCAAATGGCTTCTTAGGTGATCTTTTCAAATGTTAGCCAGTTTATGGGTATCACATTTGCTGGGGCACTATTCAGAACAGAGTAGCTAATGTTTGTTTCTTATTTGAAGTTTTATATACTTAAGACTGCAAGAAAGGATTATCGGCACTGTATTCAGAAAAAAAATGCTTTCTGCAGCAAAAGATGCGGTCAAAAGAGTGGGGTACCACATAAAAACTGTGGAACGTTTATTGGCTTTGTGATTCAAATAAATGCTTTAATAAAATGCTGCTTCAGTTTTCTGCTTTGAAAGGGCTATATTACCTTTTCCTCTTCATTAGATAACTTACATGGATTAGCTCTGTTCCTTTGAAATTTGAACTTATTATCTTGCTGTACTAAACATAAAATTATATCAGAATGATAGGAAGTTGATCACATAATGGAAAAAGAGTTGAGATTAGTAAATCTGTGATGGATACCATTAGGCTAAAACCAGCTATAAATAGAAATACTTGAATGTGTTCAGGATAACAAGCAGCTCCACCTTTGTTTTGAAACAAGTGCTACAGGATTTTAACATCAACAAGAATTACCACTAGGAAAAAAAAGTGGAAGTAAAGCGTAAAGTCTTATGGAGTTAGGAGTTAAAAAGCCATCGCTATACATTGCATTATCTGTGTCGGCATTTAACTGAAGTGTGTAGTTGAGAACCAAAGTGGCTAGTCTTAAGACAGGAATCATCATGCCTGTATCTTCAAACACCTAACGTGTAGTTTTTGAATGACATCAACACCATACCTCTTAGTGCAAGAAATCTTGACAAAGCCTGACAAAATGGGGAGACAAAGGCCCAAAAATAGGGACAGATTTTAAATACTGCTCTTATAATCATAGAAAGTTGCTAGAGTGACAGGGTTTGATTTAACATACATCTTCTTAAGGATCTGAAGTCTGAAACTCAAATGTATGTCATTATTTAGTGACTTCAATCCTCACACCATTTCAATGATTTGCCAGAAATCCACAAAGTTTATGGGCAACAGACCAAAAATAAGAGCCAAAAATCTGGGCATTCTGTGAAAAACTGAACAGTTGAGAGGTATGACTCCCAGCAGCAAATATTATTCTCAAATGCACTGTACACAAGACACAGGATAATTGTCAACATAATCTTGTGTATGCTTTGTAACAAAAGGTAAAGCTTTATTCATCAAATTAAACATCAATCATCCCCTGTTCTCCCATATTCAGACATTGTTTTACTGTAGGCAGACAATTCAAATATCCTAGCCCATTCAAATATAAGCTGTGATTGCACTAAATGAGCATAAACGGGAGAGGTGATAGACTTTTAACATGAGCATTATTGTAATACAACAAAACCGATGAATATATTCTAATTATGATGGCTTGAATGTACAGTATCAAATGCTAAGGTACTGAAATGTTGTCATACAATAAAACAGTAATATTGTTTGTGAGGCAGCAGCACACAGAAGCATAACAACCATGTATTATATGGTTTGCACTGCATGGCATATATGGCATTATGCAAAATATTCAAGTAGATAAAACGAGATGCTCTATCAGGCAAGGTAAAATATTACAGCAGTGACATAAAATGAGTGGTAATATGCAAGTATGGTGAGATTCACAGTGCAAAGTGGTAGATATAACTGCCCGTTATTATTATGGGTATCACAACAGCTTCAATAGGCCTTTTAGGCACAAATTATAAATACACGTTTGTGTTGTGAATGTATATGTATCTGTTTCTGCATCTGAGATTTCTTGCTGTTGATGGCTTCCTGTTGGAGCCTGATGCCACTCATTACATTCTACACATATTTCTGGATAATGTGGAATATATAGACTACATATTGTTATCGGTAGACTGTTACCAACATCTTTATATAGGATATTGAAGCAAAATAACACCATGTGTTAATATGGCTACAATCAAGAACAACACAGTGAAGGAAAAGTCGATAGCTTGAATGTGAAAGTCAGTGACATGCAAACAACTTCAATATCTAGGACGTGCTAAGTATATAGAGCACACAAGACATACAGTACAATGTATGTATTTATCTAGACCTACACAACATGCCTCAGTAGTACACCTTAAACAGAAGGCTGGGTAGGTGACACAAGGCGGAAGTAATATAGACTGCACTATGAAACTGGGAAGAACTTTATGTATTAATATGTATTCCAAGTCACTTTCCCCATGTAAAATACAATACACATATGTGTACATGAAGTCTGTTCATCTGGTGTTGTCCATAGATTTAACAGAAATGAAACAATTACAGTATCTCAAGCAAGAGACATAAATGATTACTGATAATCATTTGCTGATGAGTGCACTGATTTCATATACATTTCTTCACTTAATAGCTGTCATCACAATTTAGCATGGACAGTAATGAACTCTTCTACATACAGGACATTGTGGCCCTGAAAACACTGACTCTTTCCCTCATGATGTACAAAGCACACAGTATCAATGTATTTCAATCACAGAAAGACTATAGAAAGGATTATACAAAAGCCCAGTGCATGGATAAAGTAATGTGCGGGGAACATAAGCAGAATGCAAGGCTCCTGATCAGTGCTGTGAGAAAAGCCTAATCTGCAGCATACCCACAGTGTAGAAAATATTACATACACTGCAAGTGCAAAATATTGCTGTGGATCGTCAGTGACTCTACAGGCTCTGATGTAGTCCAGGTATGTCCAGACATTTAAAGGTAAAGGAAAGCAAGAATATCAAGAGCCAGCATGGAACTGTATGGCTGCTATAAAGTACTCCCTAATGTCATTATGTTGTACCAAGAGGTGTACATGATATCGGTGTCGAACTCTATTTATGGCTGCTAAGAGGCATTATGCATCATCTATGGTTATATGCTATTTAATTCTGCATGTCGACAGCTATGTATAAAGGCTTGCAAAGCACCAGAAAATTGCACTGCCCTCCTACCAATATTGTAGACTATCAAGGCAGTTTACAGGAAATGAATGCTATTAAGACTTTCAGTGGATAAGTATGGGCACACATAGAATCCATGAATGATGCGCTGGATTAGGATCACTGTGAACAGATCTACAGACTGGTATTCACAGCTCCATGAAAGCATTTACAGTTATGACATCTGTGACAGGCATACATGAAATAAAAGCAACAGACAATACTCGTTGCTTGTAGTAATATCACATTTCCATAACTTGTTGTGATAAATGTGAAAGTTATTTCAGTGGTAATATGTAAGATGTAGCAGTGTAACAGAATACTACACATCCTACAGGTACACACTGTGGCACTGAGCACACACAACTAGTTATATTATGAAGTACTAAATAACATGTCAAGAAAGCGTTCTCAGTAGCCTGAATAGTCACTGGCCATTCATGCCCATATTGAGTACCTCCTGTTAGTGTGGGGGCTGTTACTTACTTCTCTCTCCTACCAACTCCAGTTCCACAGGCACCCCCTCTAAACAATTACATTTATAGGAAGTGTTCTCCAATTACTTTATATACCTCTGAAAGGCATACAGAGAAGACTATAGAAATACAAACATGTTCAGTCCAACTTCATTCACAGTAATACACACACAAAAGTTTTAAACCAGCACTCTACAATCAATCTACCACACAAGTCAAACCTGTGTACTTACACTATGTGCCTAACTTGAGCTATCTCATTACAATGCCAGCAGAAACCTCAGATTTTAGGAAATGCAGAGCAAAAAAACAACTTTACTCGTAAAATGCTTTTGGTTGTCTTCCTTGCTTGTTATAATAACATCTGCTTCAACTTTCTATTGTAAATTTATGCTCACCTTCCCTCGTACGTGTTGCACTCCTTTTTCTAACCTGTCATCATGCAGCTTACTACCTGGTATATTGTACTGTCATATGCAATGTTTCTAACATTATATATTATTGTTATATACGTTTCATAATCATGTCCGCCTTCCTTCTCCACATTTTCTCAGACCTTTTTCCAATTACACTGGCTTTTTCACACATATGTCTCCATACATGTATAACATCTCCTATATTCACCTCTTTAAACACTCCTATGGTGTAACCTCACCTCTGAAAAACAAGCCTTACATTAAAACAAAACCAAAACTGAAGGAGCTGTTTCCCTACAGCCTACCACACATCAAACTCTTACTTTTTGGAGACATTCATCCCTTAACTCTGGACTATCCCTTCTGACCAGTTATGATTCCCTGCCCATCTACATCTCTTATCCTATGCAACACATCCCACACAACACTATCCACAATGCAGGGCTAAAATTTCTCCATGTTAACATTAGAAGCATTACAAACAGATGAGATGATTTACATGCATGGCCACCCATGCACACACCACCATTCTTACCATCACTGAAACTGAGCATCAATGCCCCCCCCCCCAGCTGTAGCAACTATTAACTTGATCATATAGGAAAGAAGGGAAGGGGCATTTCTACAATGGTCTCCAATACCCTTGAAGTCTCTCTATTGTCTGGCAATCTACCAACTTTCAAGAATTCTGAAATTTTCATCTCCCTTCTCAGACTGAACACATATCCTTGCTTATACATCCCATCAGAAGACAACATCTCTACTGTGGAAGATATTCTTTTCTGTATAATATCAAGCATTCCTTTTGAAACAGTTATTTTGAAGGTCCAAACATGGATTGGCTATCCCTCACTACTGACTCCCACACCACATCACTAAATCCATTCAGCCTTACTCAAATTATTCAAACCTCAGTTAGATTCAACAAGCTGAATACAAACAATCCCTACTGGACTGGATTTGGACCACCAATCCAAACATAATATCATACCCAAGAATTTTAAGAGACTAATGATCACCTTTGCGATTAGAAATACTACCCATGTACCCATAAAACATAATTTTAATGAAACACTTAAACTGACTAACTTTAATCCCAGCACATTTACATCCACTCTAAAATCAATTAGTTTAAACATTGCTCTAGATGATGCCATACATCTCTTTAATAAAACGTTCCTTAATATGCTAAACAATCAGGTTTAAATAAGAAGAAAGAGAGGTAAGCATAACACTGCCCATTGGCTGTCATGTGACACCAAAATGTCCATGCATAAAAGAGAAAAGGATTGGAAAACTGGAAACAAAGTTGAATTCCACAAGACTATTACAACTTTAGACAACACCTCAATCTAAAAATAAAAAAAAAGTAAACGCAGATCAAATCTACTCCTGCTTTGATTAACAAAACACTCATCATAAAAACCCAAAACAGTTCTGGGGCTCCATCAAAGAACTCTTAATCCCTGGTAGATGCCAACAGCCCAACTCAGTCCTAATATGGACCCAGACAGTACTGCTACTCTATTTACTTCCTGCTTCATCACCAAAAATTTATTACTGAATAAAAATAATAATAGTCCATAAAATACCACTCAACCCATCAACAATTCCAGTGTCTTCTACCTCATTTCTATCCCTATATGTACCATAAAGAGGTACACCCTCAAACTTAAATCCACCACCTTACCTAGTGATAATTTACCAGGCAACTATCGCAACATTGCTACTGACACCATATGTCTATCATGTCTCTATTCCCATAAATAAATCTATCCAAGAATATTATGTCCCTTCCATCTGGAGGAAATCTTATATCTTGCCTCTTCACAAAGGATGTAACATGAATGAACTCTCCAAATACAGTCCAATAACCATTCTTTCACCCTTGTCTAAAATCCTGCAGAAATGCATCTCTGTTCAACCACTTAAACATTTCCATGACAAACATCTATTCTGTTATTCCCAGTACAGTTTCAGACTAAACCACCACACTAACACCACATTACTCAACTTTATAAATACCATCAATCAAAAATGCGACACAAACAATGCTGTAACTGCACTATTTTTTGACTTATCAAAAGCCTTTGAAGTGGTATCTCATGACAAGCTACTGTCTCAGCTAGCATCGGGACTACCTCATCTCACCCTCTCCTGGTTACAAAGTTACTTGTCAGATAGATCATAAGCTGTTAAATGACAATCAAGGTACTCCACCTTCTTACCGGTATCTGTTGGTGTACCTCAAGGATCAATACTTGGACCTATCTTGTTCAATGTATTTATTAACAATTTGCACATTACTGTTAAATTTAACAACCTTATCCATTATGATGATGATTCTACTCTTTTATGCTCAGGTAAGAATCCTACTCAACTTCTGCAGCTCACTTAGGACTCCTTCACCTCCACTGAAACTGGACTGGCTAAATTAGGAAGTTTCTAGACGTTATGTGGGGGCTATGTTAGTTTGGACATTACTGTCTGTCTCTGTTTATCAGAGACATGGGGGCCAGATCCAGGGTGAATTGCCAATTGAGTTAGGGATGGACCCTGCTTCAACAAAGCTGGATCTGAGGATGTCGTGTATGCTAGGCATAGATCACCTCTCAGTACCCTATAGGAGACAGAATATAGTGATAGAGCTTTTAAGCTGATCCATGTAGGACAATGTGTTTATACCCTGGATTCTTCTGGTAAGGAACCTTTGTGGGCATTTCAACTGTTGCATATGTCTGGCTAGCTACATGTCGAAGGGGGCATTATACTCAGTGATGGATCTGATAAGGGTTGAATAAAATGGTATTATGACTTTCTTGGGCCTAGATGCTATGTCCTTACTTATAAGTTGGGGAACTTAGAATGGTTTTCTTACTACCTTGGCCACATGTTGGTCGAAGGCCAGATTACTGTCAACATATGTTCCCAGATCCCTCACTACTTGTTCAGCTGTTAGGGATGACTTATCGATGGAGTAATTAACCTGGGTGGCAGTTTTCCCAAAAGGCACTATAATATATTTCCTTGGCATTGAGTTTTAATTTGTGACTTTAGCATAATTTATTTCTCTGTGTTAGACCCTCTTGTTAAAATGTTTGTGTCATGGGGGAATCTATGACAGCTCCTAATTTTTAGTCATCTGTGAACTTGGTCAGCCAAAGGCCGTTAACATTAACCTTGACCTCCAAGACGTAGATGCCAAACAGGAGTGTTCTCAGCATGGAACCCTGAGGTACCCCGCTGGTGACTGGTCTCAGTGAAGGTGGTCTCACAAATCTGACTTCTTGGGTCATGTCTGTGAGCTAGCTGGCAATCCAACAAGTTACTTAGGGGTTTATGCAACGTTTAGTGAGTTTGTCAACTATATCTGAGTGGAGTACTGTACCAAACACCTTAGCCAGGTCCGGGTAGGTGGTATGCACCGTTTTCCCCTCATCCATTGCCTTGGTGACCTTCGCAAAGATGTTCACCAGGTGTAGTAGGCGTGATCTTTCCTTGACAAAGCCATCTGGGTTGGGTCCAGTGTTTGAAGGATGCCTATGTCTTTGTTGATTATTTCCATGATAATTTGTTCCATGGCTTTGCAAATTACTCTATTCTGACTAATGTGTCACTATTGAGGATAACTTGAAATTTGACTTCTATTTTCAACAAGTTATTAAAAAAAATCATAAAAGCTGGGCTTCTTATAGAGTTAACCACTATCTCAGCAAAAGTAGCCAGACAACCATCCTAACTTCCTCCCACACTCCTATATGCCTCACCTTTTGTCACCAGCCTCTAGTAGAGAAACTTTAGCAGTGCTGTAATAACATGGCTAAATTTGCATCCAATAAAGCTTACTCTTGTCAATACTGCATTGCTCTTATGCATCTCAACTGGCTAGAGTTACTTCACTACCTTACTCTGTCTCTCTCTGTCATCTAAAAGTTGCACATGGTGTAGTGCATCATCCAGATAGGTGCCTTGCCATAGCCAGTTTGCTACAAAGGTTCACCCCCAGCCAGAAATTTAACTCTAGTGATAAACATCAACACAAGATTCAAAAGTCCAACAACATAGCAGGAGATGCTGTGACCTTCAGCAATGCCTCCAAGGTCTGGAACTCCATCCTATTCCACATTGGACTCAGTTAAAAAAAAAACTCACATCTTATAGGTTCATAGGTTCCTAGGAGGTTACTAGGCTAATGGCTCTAGGGCACTTACAAGGCTAGCCAAGTTCAACCCTTGTTCCTTTAAGGGTCTAGAGATATGGTCTATGTTATAAACAACTCTAAATCAGAACAGACTGCCCCTATCCAAGAGGGACACAGGTGAAAACCCTGGGGTGAGTTTGCAGGTTCCCATCCAATTGTCCAAGTTACACTTAAAAAAGATTAATGAGGGGCTATGTTTATCCTGCACTGGAAGTTTATTTCAGAGGAGAGGCAACCTCTGAGGACATATCGGTCTCTCTAGCAAGTCCTGTTGATGCCGCATGCTAGGTTAAGGTCCATAAAGGTGTGAATCATGTAGCCTTTGACTTAACGAATGTTTATTTATTTATTTATTTATTTATTTGTTTGTTTATTTATTGCATTTGTTTACCAGGAAAGTACACTCGGCCCAAAAGAGCCCATTTTCAGGGGAGGCCCAGGGAGAAATGCTCCAACAAGAATGTAGATACAGAAAATATTAAACATTAATTGGTACAAAAGTAGATACAGTGTTGCACATAGTGATTGCAGTAATATATGCATAAAAGCAGGAATCGTGTTAGCTGCCAAATGAATTCAATGCGAGAGGTATAAACAGAGATATATTAATTAGCATTATTGTACCAGTATCAACAAGTGATGAAATATAATAATTATGGAGAAAATATCATCAGTCAGCAGTAGCAAAAAGCGCAGGAGTTTAATTATTATATAAGGAGAAGGAAGAAGTTAGGTTATAGAGCAGGTACATAGCCAGGAAGAGTTGAGACGATTGTTCAGTATTTGTTTGAAGGTGATGGTGAATGTGCAGCATTTCCATTAAGGCAGGATCAGAGGTTGCTCTGTATGCAAGACACAGGTTGCCTTTAAGTAGTCTATATGATATAGAGTATAGTGGCAGTGATTTCAGTCTGTCTACATAAGATGTGCTGAAGACCCTGCATTTTCTTTGTGTAGAACCTTTGAGGTCTCTCCAGTTGCTGCAAGTGTCTGTTACGTACATACCAAAGGGAGCATTGTACTCGATTACTGGCCTGATGAGGGAAGAGAACAAGGGGTTATAACCTCTTTTTTTTTCTGGAAGCTATGCCTTGCTTATGAGGTGAGCAACACAGAAGGCCTTCCTTACCACTGTGGAGACATGGTGATCAAAAGTAAGATTGCTGTCAAACTGCATGCCCCAATCTCTCACCACTGATTTAGAGCTTAGGGTATTGTTATTAATACAGTAATCTGCAGGGATGTTGCCTTTGCCAAAGGGGATGATAATGATTTTTTTTGCATTGAGTTTAAGACCATGACTTTGGCACCAGTCATTGGTTTGTGTAAGTCCTTCTTGTAGAATGTTGCCATCATTTGGGGACTCAATGACTGCTCCCAGTTTGCAGTCATCAGCAAACATTGTCAGCCACAGACCTTACGTTTTTGCCTGTACTTCTGAGAAGCAGATTCCAAACAATAGGGGCCCTGGCACTGATCCCTGGGGAACACCACTGGTAAAAGGTCAGCTGGTGGAGGTGGAGTCCCCTACTTTGACTGCATGTGTACTGTCAGTGAGCCAGTTTGCAACCCACCTGACAGTATATAGGTTGGCCCCCAGCTGGGTGAGTTTTTCAATTATGCCTGAATGGTGGATTGTGTCAAAGGCCTTGGCCAAGTTTAGATAGGCTGTATGCACAGATCTGCCCAAATCCAGGGCTTTGATGACAGTCTCAAAGATACACCAGGTTCAGCAGGCAAGATCTCCCTTTAACAATACCAAACTGGGTCGGGTCAAGTGTTTGAAGGCCTCCTATATCCTTGTTGATATGGTCCATGATGATTCTCTCCATGGCCTTGCAGATAAGACCGGTTAGGCTAATGTGTCTATATTTCCCAGGGTCAGTGGATGATGGTAGATGTTTTCCTATCAGCAGAGACAACATCAGTGCTTAGGCTGTTGTTGAAAAGAGTACCAGATGGTGTTCCTAACTCCTGTTTTAAAACATTGAAAACACAGCCTGCAATGTTATGAGGTCCCATAGAGGCTGTGTTTTTTGGCCTTGGAGAGAGCGGTTAAGATCTGCTCTTTAGAGATACTAGGTGTAGAATAGGTGGCAGGAATGGTTTGGGGTATAGGTGTCAGGGACGGGGAGGGGGGAGTTTTCACTGAACCTGTCTGCTAGTAGGTTGGCTATTTCACTGGTTCAGTGAATGTGGTACCATTCACTACCAGTTCAGCACAAATATGGGCTTTTCCTTTAGGATTTTGGATTTAGCTAAATAATGCCTTATGGTTATCCTTAGCTAATGATGCTAATCTAGATTCATAGTTAGCTTAAGAGGACTTTACAAGATATCTTATTTGCTTGTTCAAGCTAAGAAGGGTGTACTTCCAATTCTGAGATCGTTCCTTCTTGCTCTTAGACAGCAATCTCTTCCTCTTATTATATAACCTGTGTATGGTGGATGTCCACTAGGCAGGGTTGTTTTTCCTTGAGGATCTTGCTTTTGTCCTATTAGGAATGGCGGAGTCAATACAATTTTATAGGTGTTTATACAATACATTGGCGCATATGTCAGTGTAGGTGTCCTTGCTGTCAGTGGGGACAGGAGCTTTGAAGCTATTAATGCCTTCTCATAAGAGGCTACAATTGGCTTTGGAAAATTTCTTTAGCCTAATTTCTACTGAGGGGGGTCTGATGCTATTGTTACTTTGAAAGAGACTGATTTATGATCAGACTTCACCAGGAAGGGGCACACTTGTGGTGGTGCACCATTCTACCATGTTAGTGAGTACCAAATCTAGAATGTTTGGGCCCCTTGTGGGGTGCCAACTATCTGTTCCAAGGCATTTGAGATAAAAGTCCAAGAACCATTGGGCAGTGTGTTTGTACACATATAATTTACCCAATCTATGGACGGGTAGTTAAAGTCACCCATAACCAGGGTGTTTGGTTGTATGTTGAGTGACTCAAGTAGATCCAAGTAGGCAGTGTGGATATCATGGAGGGGGATCTGCAGCTAATGATAACTTGGAAAGGGGTCTTCCTATAGCTATTTGGACAAGGATTAATTCTAGGGAATCATTCTATTTTGTCAGTCTGGGGGTGTATTTATCTTTGATGAATACTGATACTCCTCCTACTTTAGTTTCATACGTTCATTTTGTGTTCTGAATGTGTGGAAGGCATTATACCCCAGTATGGCTGGGGTGCTCTCCATGGCCTTGAATCATCTCTCTGTGACTGCACAGATGTCCGCATCTTCCAAGGTGAAGAGTGCTGAGTGTTTCGGATAACTGCAGTTTCAGATTTAGACTCCTAGCATTTAGCAGCATAACCTTAGGGTTGTTTTTTGAAGATATTTTTACATCAGGAATTTTGTTTTTGTGACATTGCCTAAAAAGACACTATGGTGGAGGCAAGAGCTTTAGCCAGTAGCCAAAAACCCAGAGGTGACAGGTGGAGACCATCTCTGGCAAATTATAATGGTCTATCAACCATATCATCCCTGGCTGATAAATGTACTGGATCCCCTTAGAATGACACCAGAAACTAAGCCAATTATTGAAGTCAATCATTTTTTTGTCTCCATTAAGGAATCATCCTAGGTGAAGGTAGAATGTTGCTTAAGGCTAGGGACTACCCATCTGGGAGACATAATCCGAGAGCTCAGTCATGTCTCTCTTCATATAGTCCAATGAGGTATGTCTCAAGTTGTTCACACCAACTTGAACTATGACAGAGTCAAACAACACCTGTTGTTGAGAGACTTGAGTGCAGGTGTGATGTGGTGGATCCTGGCACCTGACAGACAGTTTTCCTTATAAAACCTGGTGAGTGGGGAATCTGCGTGTCTCACAATGGAGTCACCTATGATTAAAACATTTGATTTTGGGTTTTGCCCTAGGGGCATGTTTGGTGAGACACTGGTGTGTATGTTTGTATGTGATTTGCTGGGAATGTATTAAGTGAAGTGTGTTGATGTTTGGGAGGTCTCTGATCTTTAGGTAGCGAGGTCTCTGAGCTTTAGGTAGGCTTCTAGTGAAAACCCCTGCATATATAGGTTTAGGTTCTGTACGCTTGAATGGTGCAGGAGGTGTTGTGTGTGAGCTGACAGCCTGCTTAGTATCTAATATAATGATTTGTGAGTGAGACAGCCTAGATTCTAGATTCCCATTCTCCCATTCTCATTCACTCCAGGGGAGCGCAGGAAGTTTGCACTGTAACTTCCAATGGGTGGAGCCAAAGCCTTTTGACAGGATCAAATTATGTCCTCACATTTCAAACAAATGTTCATATATCTGGAACCACAGGGATTATGAAAGAAGTATAAATGGCAAACCCTTCAGCATAAACTATTTTTATAGAGGTAGTATTCTTTAGGTTCTAGGTCTTAAAATGAATTTTATAAGTCACAGTAAACACAGTAACTACTACGTTTGTAATATTTTGTAAACATATACAATATTTCAGCAGCCACTTAAGTTACACACATGCTGTCAGCAGCATTTTATTCATCTAGCTGAGAGCTTTCATATGAGGCTAAGGAGCTTTGTCTGTGTTACTTGGTTGCCGAGATATTTAGAAAAATATGAAAATTATATCTATATAAACTAATATAAAAACAACAGTTAATATATCTTTATCTGCACTAGACATAGGTCAAATATTAATGCAGTTGAGTTTGCCATTGTGTAAGTTTTAAGATGAAATCTTTTAAAACCTTGCCCATAGCATGGTTTTGGAATTATTGATGTAAATATGAACAAGCAATATTTGATGCTTAGAATCACCAGTAGGAGTTAACTGCAGATGCACCTGGAGGCATCACTTGGATGTAATGGGTTAATGCAGATGCATCTTTCGCATATTTAATTTGTGTGAATTAGGATAAGTGGGTTGTCAGTGTATATGAGGCAATTCCGACATTACCTCAGGATGCCCATATCGATCAGGTTGCCTGGAGAAGTGGTGAGAAATTGACATTCATGATGATAGGTCAAGCACTGTGGTTAGAAACAGGGAGGGGATGAGAAGGATCAGGTATGGCTAAGGGACAAGAAAAAGTTCTAAACTGCAAGAGGGCTTAATGGGTAAGACTTGTGAAAGAATCTCAGAGGCTCAACTGAGTGTCTAACTGGGCAGTGAAGGACAACAATGAGAAACCTCCGATGGAGCACAAGTAGTTGACTAAGGGAAAATAATCTGTCTAAGAGTTGGCATCAATAACCACCAATGGTATCCTTCACTGTGCGGTTATGTTGGTAGTGTGCATCACGCAAACTCACGCTAACGTGGGCAACAAGTGGCAACAAAATTAAACAGATTTGAAATACTCTAACCAATAGTATCACACTAGACTGGTCCCTGGGCCAACAATCACCACTCAAACTAAGCTAAAACAACTCTCCATTAATTCTTGTCTATGCTCTTGTTACACTGCAGGAAATGATAAAAAATAAATAAATAAATAAATAAATAAATAAATAAATGCACTCTAGTTGTCATTTCCACCAGCTAGAGCCATGTGTTGCTATATTACAATCTATAGTTTCTATAAAATAATCTTGCTCCTTGTTGTATAAAAAAAAAAAAAATCTGTAAACTGTTACTAGCCCTAGACATCCATTTCCAAGTCTATCCCACTTCTGTTCTATACACTCTTTAAACATTCCACTAGCAAGATCACAGTAATAAGTGATGTACTTAAAATTCTGTTGAACCATCTAAGCACTGAAACTGTGGCATTGTTTAAACACTCCTGCAAAGTATTATTCCAAATATGTATTAAGTGCATTCATAAAACCTTTTATATTACTATGTCTTACTATTTATTAAGTACAAATGTACTGTGTTTTATGTATTACTATTAGGTACATACATGTTTTAGTATTTGCACATGGTATGAAAATGTGATTGTAGAATGTGTTCTTCTTCAGCTTTATGTGTATGGAGCTTTTCTCCTCTAGCCTCTAACAAAAAGAGGCCTTGTCCCCAGATGGACTTTCCTGGTAAACAAAACAAAACAAAACAAACAATCAAATATACCCTGTGAGCTGTAAAATAAAGAAAACAATACAACACTCCTTAATTAAATGCCCAGTAACATCAGAAGTATAAGAAAATGACAGAATGCTGACAATACTGCAATACCTGCACCTCAGAGGCCATTCCTCTGACCTCTTCTTCCCACTGATTTAGAAGGACAGGATGGTATCTCTGCAGGTAGATGTAGTGGTACAGCTATTACCGACTAGAACAGGATATGTCAGTGATATCAGTTACTACCACTGCAAGACTATGCCAAGCATCCTTTTTATACTGGGGACCCTCATAGGAGTCCCCAGTCAGGCAGTCGTGGTGATCCTTGTGAAGAAGCAACAGAAAGACTTAGCCCTCCTTGCTGCACCACCTGTGTACCCTGACAGCATCAATGCTCTTGCAGACAGCTATGGTAGCTCTCTCATGGCTACTCATATTCATGTTTTTGTCATATGACACACAACATCAGGCAACTAGTTATGATAGCCAATCCCACTGCCACCATCGCCTAGTGCTGAAATACATGGCACAATATGATGGTGCTAGGGTGTGACTACTAGCATGGGAAATGTGAACAAGCTTCATGGTGCCTAACTGTGATAGTAGCTTATCTCTTTAGTACTTCTATGAGCTAAAGAAGTAAAACATATTTCCTAACTTTCCTGAAGAGGTCATTGACCTGTCCATATATGTTCATGGGGATTTCCAGGCACTTATATGATTGCATATAGGTGAACAAGCCTATTCATGCAGTTTTGCTTTTTATTTAATGAGAAAAATGTCAAGTTCAGGCACATTTATGACATTTTGCCTCATTAGTATAAGTGCCATACTAGAAACTTTGAAACTGCATTACATATATTGTCGTGTCTACCATGTTACTTGTACTTTTGTGGTGCTTCATGACAAACTTGACATAATGCTATTTTAGTATTTGATTATGTTGTTGTGTTTAAAGTATTAACTTGACTGAGTGCCTCCTGTCACAGCAGGGTAAATGGCAGTAAATGAGATTTGACCCACTTAATTTTTGAGGGTTCTATGGGTTGTCAATGTATAGCTGTAATGTTCAACCTAATGTTTACTGATATAACATTTTTCTGAGGTCTTGAACTAGGTGATAATTATAATAGAATCTGTAAGATTATTTCTTGTTTGGTGTGTGTGTGTATGTGTGTGTGTGTGTGTGTGTGTGTGTGTGTGTGTGTGTGTGTGTGTGTGTGTGTGCTATGTATATTACTTAGCAGGAGATTTATACTTTCTACCTGCCATTAAGCTATGAGTTCTGAGCAAGTTGCTGTAAATGTTCTATTGTAGATTGAGTGTCTGCTGGGTCTGGTGTGGGTGGTGAACAAATAGCACAGTGAAAACTAGAAAATGTACTGTGGAACTGTATCCAGAAGCCATGCAGGACATCAGTGTTTACTGGCTGTGTCTTTACACATCCCAATCCCCACTCCAGATGTACTACAAATATTTTTGATTTTGATTTGATTGTGATCCTGTACTTGGAGTGACTCACATGTGTGCTATTGTATGGATACCATGATTTCCTCCATGCACACACCTGTTTAGTCTTGGCAAGGAATCTGTAGTGGAGATGCCCCTTTCATGATCTCTGTGGCACTTAAAGCCATTAGCTCTGTCAGAAAGTGACAATGCATTATAAGACATGCATATGCTACTTCACATTGGTGTTTTGGTTTTCAGGAGCATGGTCTAACAACATACCCACATACAGGGGTGTCTGCATATGCTCTGAAGTGATTGTATTATTAGTGTGTGGGATGTAATGTATAACCATAGTTACCTGAGGGATGCATATATATATATTATCCAAGGACCTACCTGAGTAAATGGGAAAGTTATTCACATGCAATGAACTACATAGTCATTTTGTATTTTATTTGCAAAAATGCTAATCGACAATGGCAGTCGGATACATTTGTGGACCTGAGTTGTATATAATGAGTGTGTACATCTGCCAGTATCCACTGTTAAAGTTCTCCAACACCTGCATAGCAGCCCTATGCTGGACTATGTGGCCAATACATTTACAGATGTTAACAGCAGTCCCACATAATGGCATATGTGTGCCCTATCTCATCATCCATGGCACATGATGATTCCTGCACTGAGTAGATGTCACATCATCACCGTGCACATTTCACACCTTCTCAGGGATCACACCTTTATGTGTATATAGCAACCCTTATATATTTCAATGGCAGATGAATCTTGCCACTTGTATTTCCCAGAGAGTACGCTTGCTATGATGATAACAAATATCATCAGTGTATTTCTTTTCAGTTTCATATTGTCATGCCACATCATGGGAAGCAGAGAAAGTGCACGTTCTCCCATGGAGAGAATCAGATCCTACAACAGGTCATCCATCTGCACAGCTGACAGACGATCAGTCATGAGACATCTCACTAGGTCTTGGTGGGATGTTATAGTACGAATAAATGCTGTAGGTATTCAAACTATTAACTTTGATCAAGTCATATGATGGGTCCTTGCCAATATCAGTGCTGTAAGAATGAGGACAGCCCACCTGGCACAGGAGTAGGGGGCCACAGGAGTTGATCTCTTGACCAACTTATGACTGACAAAAGCAAAGGTATTCCTGGAATCTCTGCATGGAAATATAGAGAGTTGGAGAATCCACAGCTAAGGGTTGAGATAGTCAATAATCCTCATCAACAATCATCATCATCATCATTGTTGTAGAGATAAGCAGGCTACCACACATCTATTGGTACTCAGATGGGCATGCATTATTATCTGCCATAGAACCTCCCGGTGTGGGTTAATACAACTTACAACCATGACAACTTTCTTTTAGGGGTTTAAGTGTAGAGGCCACCTGCCAAAGTATGTCACCTAGTATTTTCCTGTAGCACTATAGTAAGTATCAGTATTCCGAGAGCTGCTGGTATTGGTGAAATCCTATTACTTAGTCTTTGTAATTTCTTGCTGTTTTCACAGGTTCTGTTTTATAAGGGTCCTCCACTATGAATATGGACGTGCCTGACATCAGAGAACTGTCTGCCTCTAAGGATGATGATGGCAACTGAATTCTGGCATGGTCATGGGTCACAGTGTCAGTGGTAGACAGAGTCATTTTGATGGTGACATCATCACCTCATCTGATTTATTAGTTTTTTTTTCAATTAAGAAGTAACAATTTGTAAACCAGATACTTTAAAGTCTTTCTTTTTTTTTACTTGTTTTAAGGAGACTCATCCAGCAAATTCATTGGTCAGGAAGTACCATTTTCCCCTATGTTTTTATTTATATATTTGTGTGCGTGTAATATACGTGTATAAATATATATATGGTTCCCCTTCAGTCACTTGAACGTTTACAAGTTCGAACCACATATGGCCGAGACCATATGTTCGAACTTATAAAAGAGTGGAAAGGGAAGATTTCCCATTTCCGCAATGTAGTGCAATCTCAGAGTTCATATATTTAAGTAAGGGGTGTGTGGGGGGTGCACGGGGGCATAGCCGCCCTCTACCCCACATTTAGTTTTGTGGGTTTTTGTTTTTATGTGTTTTTATTTCAGTGTTCGAACTTTTACGAGTTCGAACATATGGTCTCGGCCATATGTGTTTCGAACTTGTAAAAGTTCGATCTACTGAAATAGATCCATATATATATATATATATATATATATATATATATATATATATATATATATATATATACATATGTATAGTTCATTTGATCAGCTGTGGTTGCCTATTCCATTTAACAGGTTGTTGAAAGTCAACTTGGATGTAACCCAGGAATGGAAGTATTTCAAAGACATTTTAAACTGCAGAAGCAGAACAGGTCCAGTATAGTAAGCAATAATTGTGAAGTAGTTCATCAAAATGCTAGCTGGCTAACCTTGCTACTCTGTGCTATGACAAGACTGAGCTCTGACAGAGAAACAGAGAAAAGGTGTGTCCCATCAAATGTTCAAGACTAGTCCTAAAACTAGTAAAAATGTAAGCATCATTAAGGACAAGCTGCAATGAACTGCAAAAGTCAATATTACACATTTAAAGTATTTGTTATTGGAACAGCCCCCACCTCCCTGCTACTTATATATAGTAACTCTGTGATTACTTTACCTGAGAGAACAGAGAATGCTTCAAGATATATCAACTTTGCCCACAGTATAAACGTTGTTATAAATGCACTTAGGTTTTCACAGTTCAGACTATGAAAAAATATATACTATGAAGGTGATAGACTATTGTCTGTTCTGTGAGATACAATGATTACAGAATTGGTAGTGGTGGGGTGGTGATCTTCCACATAGGTGGAGTACTGGGAGAGTTAAAGGTTTATAAATAGGTTTACCAAAGTATATAACATTACATTTAGTCACGCTAAAGTGTAAACCATTATCAAGTGCCCAGTTTGCAACTTAATGTAGTTTTTAATGCTGGCATAATCACAGTCATCAGTTATTTACAACTGTCAGCCTATTTCTTGAACCAGCAAAAATTGTTAATATGAATGGAAAAAAAGACAGGTTAAACAAAGTTGGCATCAAGACTGAATTTTATGACACCCAGATACATTAGGAAGTTTGGAACACACACAGGAATAGTCCAAAGTAACTTAAAAAGTACGGACACCAAGAATTAGCGCTTTCATTCACTTTATTTTGCGTGAACTTCTTCAGAAAACATTTTCTGAAGAAGTTCACGCAAAATAAAGTGAATGAAAGTGCTAATTCTTGGTGTCCGTACTTTTTAAGTTATTTTGGACTATTCCTGTGTGTGTTTTAATTCTGGTATCCAGTTTTGTGCTACTTATTTCGTTTTTGTACATTGGGAAGTTTCTCTGAGCTGACACCATTATTTATGAGTGACTGCATTCTCCCCTTGGGCCAGTTATTAAGCCATTTAATTATATATCAGGTAGTATTATTTTTTATTATTATGAGCTTTTTTATTTTTCATATACAATCACAATTACATACTGTGCAATCCTTGTATATGGTGCACTTTTTTATTTCACACTGCATCTTATTATTGTAGTTGCCTTCACCTATTACGACTGGCAGTAACTCATCACCTTCTTCTATTCTTCTCTTTTTTTCTACCCCTTTCATTTTCCTCTGGTTTTAACTTCTCCTTACAATGTCTAGAAATCTCATGTTCAGCTCCTCTTTCTGACACTAGTCCCTTGTTTCCCAGTTCCCAGTTCTTGGCTATTACACTCTTCATTTCTGTTGCCATTAGTCTTATTGTCCACATTTCTTTTGCCTACCATTCCCCCCCTTCATTCCCTATAACTCACATGGAAAATTCCCAGGAGTTTTGTCCATTTGCTTTCCATATATCCTCTTCCAGATTTCCAGAGCCTTTAATCAGATCTTCTGTACCCAGGTACACTCCCAGAACATATGTCTCATGCCTACCTTTTCTGTCATGTATCTCCAGCTTGCTTTCCTCTTATCCCATTTTCCTTCAGTTTTTCTGATTGTTTCTTCTCCATGAAAGTGTCCCATACTCCTTCTTCCTATATGTGCCTTTTCTTCCCTTGTCCTCATGTCAGGTTGTCTCATCTCTTTAGTGCCTCCTTACTCATTCTTTTATAATTTTCCCACCATCTTGTTTGCCTTCTCTCCTCTTGACTTCTGGCCTTTCCAGTACATTCTATCCATGTAAGTAGGCTATATGTTAAGGCCTGGTCTCTGCCCTACATTTAGTGCCTTGGAAACTCCTATATATTTCTATAGAGAAAACAATTTCATATTCACATCTGTTGTTACTGAAATACTGAAGAGTTGATTGTACTTTTTAAAAATATATTAAACATTTATGAAAGATATTTTTCTGATGTTATTTAAGCACTGATTTAATGTTCTGGCATGTGATTCATCACGTGACTTGTTTTCAGGGTTTATAAAAGGATGAATTTTAAAGATATTTTTTATTCTGAAGAAGTGCTGTTAATAATGCAGATGAAAGTGTTCAAATAATTATTTGGTACGCCAACAGCAAAGTTTAGACTATTGTGGTGGTTTGTTTACTTTTTTTTTTTTTTTATACCAACCACTGGAAACATTTTGATATCTGTTTTAGTATGTTTAAAGGCTCAAAAATTAAGAAAGCAGAATGAGAGAGGTGGACTGTATTATGGAAATGAAGATTTTTGTAATTTAGGTGTCAGCAGTGTTCTAGGATGACGTTGAAGACCTTTGGAGAGACAAGGATACACAGTGGATATTAACCTTTTTTCGGCTGGTGGTATGATTTTATAAGAAACAGAAGCTATCAGATTGTGAAGTGAATATGTTCCTCTTAAGGAAAATGCAATACAATGTTATGTCCATTTTTTGTTCAATAATTGATGCAAAATTTGGGTAGGAGATATTAGCAGTTGCTTGAAGAAGAAGAAGGAATAGAGACCACGGTGCAGGCAGACTTAAGATATAAAATTAGTGAAAGGTACTCTAACTGGTGGGTCTTATGTAGCAAGAAATGATGAGAACACAGACAGAAAGGAAGGCATAATTAAAGGTTATTGATTATGTGCCAATAAATGAAAATTTAAAAAGACTAGTGAAACATAATTCAATGCATTAGAGCTTTTCAGATTGTCTTACTTTAGAAGTCTAAATACAGCATGCACAAATAAAAATACTGACAATTAACTTTTAAGTTATGTCAGAAGATATTTACTTAATAAAATAAATACTTTATGATCACATATGGTCTGTAGGGAGCTAAACATAATGCTATCTTCACTTAATTATTTGGTGGGAGAGTTTACAAAATCAGAATCAAAACTAATACAACGTTGTCCCCCTCCTACATGCTTCATTCATTCCATCATCTTAGTACCCCCATCCATCACTGAGTATATCCCTGTTCCCCTGTCCTCCCCAACATTCTGTGAGTGAGCTGGGGCTGGCATGGATCTTAAGGATGTCCTAGGGAATGGTGTGGGCAACTACTTCTGCTACTGAGGGGGGTTGGAGTAGTTATGATGTGTTCTTCTTTTCCTGCACCCAACCCTGCATTCATCAACAACATCCAAGGGCTACTCCCTTTTCTGGAGTACAGCTCCCATCAGGGAACATCTTCAATGAATTCCTTCCCCTTCAATAGACTCATTCATCCCTCCTGCATCCTGCACCTCAGACACCCAAGCCAATAATTGAACCTGGATCCTATCCCTCTATGCCAAGAAAACTGGTAAAACTTTTCAGGAAAAGACAGAGGAAGAAGAATATATAGAGTACAGGGAGAGATACAACATGTTACAGACTCAAAACCAAGGAAAATATAATGCATAGGCAAAAGCTGATCAAGGAATCTGGAAAAGAACAGAATATTACTTTGAGATATGGAAATATGTAACAAAAGTAAGACATTTTTAGTTATATTAGGAATGAAAGCAGTTTAACAAAACACATGTATTGTTAAATTAATAAATGAAGGTGAAAAATTAAGTAAAATAGGACAAAATCCTGTGGTAATGCAAGACCACATTGTTACATCCTTCTCAATACCCTCTTTAGGTTTTGTTATATTCTGCTCTAGTCTCGCTAAAATACATTATATCATTCCTGAGGTTTTCAACACCACATGTTTCTGGCATTACTTGTTGGTTTGCCTGGTAAAAGATTTCTGCATTAGAATTAATAACAAAGATGAATTATTTTTATTTTCTAAGACCAATGTATTATAAAAAGTAGCTATGGGCCTGAACAGAAAGATCTCAAGTGGATTTGTAAGAGGTATCCATACCAATGGTAGTAGTGTGAGAAGTCCAGGCTTTGACAACAGAGTAGGAGTAAAGGGAGTGTCCTGCCGATTTGTTTGGTCTATAGATAGTAAGTTGCTTTTGGTTATTTGATCACAGAGGGCGACTGGACAAGTATTTTTGTAGGGTTGCATTTAGAGCAGTATAGGTATCAGTATAGTCAGTGATTTTATACGCAGTGAGTAACCGAGTATATTTTAGGTAGTTGGGTAGTTCTAGCCAGGTAAGGATTTTTTAGTGCAGTACAATGATGGGTGCAGTATTCAGCACTAGTAGCACATTTGGCAATTTCATTGTAACATCGTTCCAGTTTTGGAATATTTGATTTTTGGAGATTGGTGAGAATGAGTGGCACAGTACAGGAGAGGAGGAAGGAGGTATGTTTTTGCTAGTGTGATTCTAGCAGTGAGGGTGAGGAAGTATCTAACTCTGTAGAGCAGACCTAATTTTTGATGTGTGTTTTATGGCATTTTGTATGTGTAGTTAAATCTTAGAGTGTCATCTGTTATCATTCCTAGCAGCTTAGTTTGAGAGGTTAGTTCAATATTGGTGCTATTGGGGAAACAAACATGTTTTGAAGTTGTTTTTTTATGGGACTTTGATGTGGGGGGAAATAAAAGTAATTTAGTTTTGTTGGAATTAAGCAGAAGTTGATAGTTTTGCAACTATTTTTTGGTGGCAGTGAAGGATTCATGAGTGATTTGCTGTAGGTAAGTTGATTTGTTTGATGAGCATACAAGTGTTGAGTCATTGACATATTGTATAGCAGAAGCATGTTGTGTGCATGTATGGAGTGAGTTTGTAAATATATTAAACAGTAAGCGTCCAAGGATTGAGTCTTGTGGGACACCTGTATTTACATGGAGAAAGAGGGATAGAGTGTTCTGCCATTTTACTGATTGGAGTTTGTCTTTGAGGTAGCTCTGAAATCAGTTTAAGGTATTTGCTGTAAGGCCTGATGATGACATTTCTGTTAGAGGTTTTGTGTGGCTAACAGTACTGAAGCCTTTTAATAGATCTAGGAATAATGCATATTTAAATTTGTCACTATCCCTGGCTTTATTTACTATTTCCATAAATGAGAGTAGAGCTGTATTAGTACTATGGGATGGTCAAAAACCATATTTGGTTGATGTTAAATGCTACTCCTATGTAAGATAGTGTAAAAGTTGTTTATGGTCAAATTTTTTCAGTAATGTTGAAAGTGGGGATAGTATTGCTATTGACCTGAAGTTTATGATATCAGTTGAATTACCTCCTTTGTGTGACTTTTTCCAGAGCTTGGGGACATATTATTCTTGTATAGATCTTTTTATGAGTATGGAAATGGGGTAGGTTATTATTCTAGCTGATATATTTAAAAACTGACTAGGTAAAATATCTGCAGGGGTAGAGCGAACTTTTAGCTTTTTTTTAGCAGATGTTTGATAGTGGTTGTAGGTATTGTCTGTAGGCTGAATGTAGAGGTAGCTTGGGATTGTTCATTTGAGTTAAGCCATGTTGAGTTAAACCCCCTTGTAAAAAATGCTATGCTATCTGTAAAATAGTTATTAAATTGTATTGCAAGCTCCATTGCAGTACTATTTGAAGATGCATTGTATTTATATTTTTGCTCAGATTGTGCTATTTTGTTGATTGCTTATCAGAATTTTTGGGGGATCTGTTTTACAAGTATTCTGGAAATCGTCATAGTACAATTTTTGTCTGTGTTTTTTGTGTGTGTGTGTGTGTGTGTGTGTGTGTGTGTGTGTGTGTGTGTGTGTGTGTGTGTGTGTGTGTGTGTGTGTGTGTGGTTGAGCAGTATTTTATATTGCCAGAGGTTTTGAAATGTATTTTGGCAGTTTCTCCAATCTTTGTCTCTGTTCTACATTACTTTTCTAGTAGTTTTAGTTAACCAGAGAGCATTCAGCTTCAAATGCTGTGAAGCTGAATTCTGTTGTTCTTTGGGGGTGCTATTTTATTAATAATGCTGAGGAATGTATTAAGTATCATTATTGCTTTGTCGAACAGGATAGATTTTGGTATGCTCCAGGTGAATGATGAGAGCATTGCAGTGAATATGTCTGGGTTAAATTTATTTAGGTTACATATGGCTTTTACTACTTGTTGATTAGGGACATTGTTTCTAAATCATTTAGTATAGGCTGGGGAATGGTCACTTAAAGAGTTAGGTAAGGTACCCAATTCATGACATTTATTGGGGTCAGATACAAGAATCCAGTTCAGTAAAGAATTCCATTTTTTAGGGAAATAGGTTGGATCCTGTATGAGTTGTTTAAAATCAAATACATTGATACTAGATTTTGGGGTAGTAGATGTAAGTTCAAGCCAGTTATATTTATATCTCCTTGTGTTGTTGTTTTATAAGTGATATAGGACTTATTCTAATAAATTGATATTGTTACCTAGGGGAATATATAACATGATTATACATCCTTGCTTTTGATTATTTAGTTTTAGGAGTATAATAAGATCAGTTTTGTTGAATTGTGGTATTGGAGCATTATATGCTCTTAGGCTGTAGTGGTTTGTGAACATTAACGCAACACCATCACTTTTACTATTACTGTGGTCGTTTCATATTATATTATAACCAGATTGTAGGCATTCAGTATCACTGATCTTAGGCTTTAGCCATGTTTCAGTTATGGCCAGGATATTGGGTTTGTGGCAGGTAATTCAAGCATGTAACTCAGCAATTGTGTTTGTTATGCTTCTGGCATTTATAATAAAGAACGTTAATTTTAAACTCTTCAACACCATCACCTTTTCTACTACTGTGGTTGTTTCATATTATATTATAACCAGATGGTAGGCTTTCAGTATCACTGATGTTAGGTTTTAGCCATGTTCCAGTTATGGCCAGGATTTTGGTTTAGTGGAAAGCAACCCAAGCATGTAGCTCAGCAATTTTGTTTGTTATGCTTTTGGCATTTACAGTAAAGAAAGTTAATTTTATACTCTGCATCAAAGTGCATACAATTACGTGTCTCCTAAGCATCTTAGACTTGTATAGTCCATGTTCATTTTATTATGCAGTTTTCCTCCATGCTTGTTTAACATCAATCCCTCCTTCTATATGTTTTGAGCTCCATTGATCTATAGGGACCCCACCCTATTTGTGAGTGAGAGCAGACTGGAGGAAGCCATCATCCAGACAGTCATGGAAGGGTCCCCCATGCTTGCTCATCTATCTACCTGCTTTAGGAGAGTGTCCTTATTCCAATGGGTTGAAGAACTGGCCTAATTTCCAAGATTAGGACCGTCTATACCTCAGGATAGACTCTAAGTGTCCCCAGTTTGAGGGTCTAATCAACACCTCTCCCCCACTGCAACCTTCCATCATTTACAACACTGACAATGGAAATATTTATATTTCATCCCTATCCCCACTGCTGGTGGCTGATGTGACTTTGTGCATCATTTTGGGGTACTCTTGCACCCTCTTAAGATATCTGCATGCTCCTGCATATACATTTCAAGGCATGCTATCACCAGCTTAGGAACACCAAGTCAATGTACTCCCAGTAATAACCTTGTCTAGCATAAACACCTACACTTGCATGAAAACAAACATGTCTGCAGGGAAACCAGCAATTCTACCTCACAGGATGGGGAACCGTATGCCGCTTGTTTCCTATATTCCCCAGCTGGAACTTTCAGTGCCTGACCAGTTCATCAGGTCAGTTTGTCCTGAACTGCTGCATGGGTGTTTAATTTGCCATTGATACATGCATCCACTATATCTTTTCATCAGCTAAATGCATTAGTCATTTCTTTTGGCTCCTTTCATTTATAAAAATGTTGCAAGGCAACTGTTGAGTCTAGTTCAAAAAAGCAGCCAGCACCATAGAGTATCTAGCACACATGTAATTTAATCAATTATAGTGGCTCCACCAACATAATCACCAACATAATCATACCGGTTTTGGCATTCTTGCCTTCCTCAGTGAAAAAACAATATATGAGCAGTAACCACACATACATTTATATCCCGAAATAATTAATAAATTGGATCCTTCTTCCTGTTACATCATTTCCCTTATTGAGCAAGTAAATAATTTGATTACAACATAATTATAACTGGTCATTAAGACCAGGAGAAAAAAAGACCCCCTAACTTAATTATCCAACTTTTCTCTTTTTTTATTTAGAATAGAATGCCAACCAAGTTTGTTGCTTCTATCCTCCTGGATTTTGCAAATAATTACAAAATAAAATTTGGCAGAATTATAAGAAATACAATGCCTATATAGAGCATTAGTTAGTCGCTTGTTACATATATCACTATAGTGTTCAGACATGCGAATATGTAAGGGACAGGACATCTGACCTATATAAAACACTGAACAGGAGCAAGTGGCCAAATATATAACACAGTCAGAACCACAGTTAGCAAAGAATTTTATATCATAAACCTGACTGGTGTTCTTACTAGAAAAGCATTTAGATTTATATATGACCTTACAAAATGAACAGTGGCCACATGGAAATGAACCCAACAACTTATCCCCAGTAATCCTCAGTTGATAGCTGGAAGGACCCCAGTTTCTACCATGCTTATAGTGTGAGAAATATGATCCCAGTGTTCGCCCCCTATGAAAAGAACACTGGCACCTGAGGTTTAAGATCTGGTGCAGGTCTTCATTAGCTAATAGTATGTTCCAATTTTGGGCAACCACGTCCCTAACCATGTTGATGTTATGTCCAAAACTCATGATAAACCTGATTGCATGCATCTGAGTTATCCCTAGGTGTTACATTTTTATACTCTAACAACTGTGATCTATCTTGTTTCAAGGCCCATTCACTTGCAGACACAATATAATTCTGTTTGTAACCCCTGACCCGAAATATATGGGTCAGATCTTGCTGAAAAGATTCATAGTCATCCTGCATTGAACAAATACTTAAGAATTGAGATTTTGGTATGTTTTTGATGTTGTGGTGTGGATGAAGGCTAGACGCAAACAACAAGTTGTTGTATTGAGGATATTTCCTAAAGACCTGTGTTCTAAGGGTATTATCAGTATTCCTGATGATCGCGACATCCAAAAAATTAATTTGTTTGGATTTACAATTAAGAGTACATTCTATCCCCCACTTGTTATCATTCAGATACTGTACAAATTACAAGAGATATTGTTTGTCAGCTTATGATACCAACCAACAATCATACAAAAATCTCCTCCAAATATCTATCTCACCCAGAAAAATGCTATGGGTATCATCATAAATCAACTGTTCCTCCAGGTATCCCATGAATAAATCAGCATATATGGGTGCAAAGGGCGCACCCATTGCTGTACCCTGTGTCTGCCAGTAGCACTCCCCTTGAAAGTAAAAAAACATTTTTAGATAGAACATGTTCAGCCATACATACTAACAATGTATTGAAACCTGCTGGCTATATATCCGCCTTCTCTAACCAAATTTGAAATGTCTGCAAACCCGCCCAATGGGGTATATAGGGCTGGATTCCTATTATGTTAGCGAACTTCAACAAGTTTGAACCCTATAGGGTCGAAACCATATAGTTGAACTTGCTGAAGTTTGAATTTAGAAAAAAAAAAAGAAAGATGCAACAGTAACTAATTGTTGCACCCCCCACATCCCCCCCACTTTAAATATACCAACTCCTAGACTGCACTATAGTGCAGAAAGGGAATATTTCCCTTTACTGCACAGTAGTGTAATCTCGGAGTTGGTATATTTAAAGACTGGGGGTGTGGGGACGCAGGGGGGCTTGCCCCCTGCTTGCAACAGTTAGTTACTGTTGCAGCTTTTATTTATTTTTTTGCCATGTTTGAAGTTTTGAAACTTCAAACAGACAAGTTCAATATTGTCATGTTCGAAGTTTCAAAACTTCGATCACATAATACGAACCCTATAGGGCTTTTACATCCAACGTGCATAACAACCAAGTTGGTTCCAATGGTGTATCCGATTTGTTTGTGTCTTTCGGCTTTTCCCGGTTAGGGGTCTCCACAGTGGAACTCCGGACCGCTAATGATTGGCAGTAGATTTTTACGTGCTGGCTTGCCAGGCCTAACACACAACCTTCAACGAAGGAACACCCATTGACGCATGTCGCCACACAGAAGATGCTCTAACTGAGAATCGAACGGGCAACGTCTAACTGTAAGGCGACAATGCTACCGCCGCACCACCACCAAAGTCCAATTGTGTATCCGATATTATTTTTTAAAATTTCGTGGTATCCTGTATCCTTGCTCTTATTAATTTCAATAGTGGTTGTAAGCACTGTCTCAGGAAAACAGACAATTGTTCTGTTAAAGATTCTAGACGTGAAACTATAGGCCTGCCTGATGGTTTATTTACACTTTTATGTAGTTTAGGCAACAAATATAGAAGCTGTTTTTTGGGATCCCCCACCATCAGATGTTGCATTACCAAATCCTTGATAATTCCTTCTTTAACAGCCTATTTGAAAAAAGCATCAGTTTCCCTCTTAAAACTAGAAGTGGGGTCCAATGGCATATGCATATAACGCTTGGCATTAGACAAATATCTATTTGCCTCAGCCAGATAATAATCTGAATCCATAATCACCACTGCCCCACCTTTATCTGCTGGTAATATGACTATATTTGTGTTGTTTCTCAAGTTAGTCAAGGCCTGTTGTTTACAAACTGACAGGTTATGACTTAACATTCTAGACTGGCAGAATTTAAAATTTAGATTTTTGAGTACTGTTTGCTGAAAAATAGACACATGTTTGTTCATCGGGGGTGTAAATTCAGATTTCCAAAAACTAAATTCTTGAGATTGTTCCCTATGACCAAAAAAGTCTCTGACAGAATGCCAAAATATCATTAACCATAACATCCTCATCGACAAAAAAAAAAAACAGGAACATAGTTTAATCCTTTATTTAACAATTGCTTTTGCACATCCATTAATTCCAAACAGGAACTATTGCGAATGTTATAATATTCATCTACCGTGTTATCAATGTTTGAAGTAAGCTTTCCACATTGTTTATTTCTGTGCTTTCTCCCACCTCTATATCTACCATGTCTAAAGGGTGGTCTAAGCTGCATTGTTTTTTAGGAATAGGGGACTCCTGCATGTTAGAACCTTCTATGCCTGTGGCTGATGAGTCCTCCCCTGATGTATTGCTATAACTCGTGTAAGACTTTTTAAGAAGAGATCTGGGTCTTTTCCTTTTTGGTGCTGTGGCCAACCTATCCGGGTCTAAAAACTTAACACTCCTTTTGTAATCAAAAGGTTTCCTCCTCTGGTAGTCCCCCATGTCTCTATTAAATTTCTGTATTTTTGTGTCCTTTGTTTGTTTCTCAAACAACAATAAATCCTTAGTTAACTTATTTAGCAAGTGACATAATGGGGCTCCTCTTCATAACACTTAGGTTCTTCACACATTAGTTTAACCTCCACAATGTTGGCCTCAATCATTTGTTCATAATATGAGGATAAAATATTTACAAATGTCATAGAGGCATTTTGTTGTGCTATACCCCATTCTTTCAATAATGTGTTATCCATTTTACCTACCAGTGGTTGTATTTTAACCCTCAATGCTCTAGGGGTAATATTCTTGTTTTGGTAAGCTTTGAATAGTTTTAGATGCCAAATGTTTGTACATAGTTTTCTCATGCCTTTACCCAGTTTATTAAACAATTGATTGCAGACGTCAATTGGATCTGTGTTTTCTTTATTTTCCACACCATCACTTGATGTTGCCAAACCAAAAACTTATATGTCATTTATATCTGCACAAAGGCCTTGTAAAATAGTAGTCAGATCCATGACCATAAGCTTCACAATCCTTACAATATTCAACCCACTTGTGGTATCCACACAACTCTCATATTATAGAAAATGGCATTAGAAACTACAATAATACACATGACTAGGGCAAGTTTTAACATATATGCCACATTAAACCTGTTGGTTTCATCCAAACTATTCAAAGTTCTCAATCCAAATATACTGGTAAAGGGTGCTCCAAAATTTATAATAATAATAGCAGTATGATCTTTCCAAACTTGCCTTATGACTGCCAACCTACAGATGTTACCCTTAATTTCATGACACCAAAGGCTCAATCTCCCATGTCCCAGAAATGAATGTTAGGTCCTAAATACAAAAATTCTTCATTTCAGTACCAACATTATGTTGTTTAGCATAGGCTCAGGAAGCAACTGTTGAGTCTAGCCAGCCATATCTACTGATTTGGCCCTAGACAATCTCATTAAGTACCTGTGTCATATTCTAGTAAAATCTATAGCTGAAGTACCATTTCATATAACCTTTTATGTATGACTTGTGATTACTACAACCACTTTTATTTATGCTTCACAGCATTTGAAGCTGAATGCTTTATTATTATTATTATTATTATTAGTAGTAGTAGTAAGTAGTTTGTGCTGTGTATTCACTGCACTTAACTGAAGCTGATTTCAGTCTCCTTGCATTTTGTTGATATCAGCTCTTCTCACTTACAGACATATAAGAAAGGTCCTGTTCAGAATGTTACCAATTTACTAGTCTGGAATTATCATGGTTCCCACTTAATGGCTTTCTTTTGTGCTGGAGTGTTTTGTATAAGTAGTAGGCTGGATAACTGACAGACAACTTGAGACAAACAGCAGAAAGGTAATGTAGAAGTGTGGTGGGAACCAAGCACCTAGAAGAGGTACTATTTCAAGACTGTAAGCTACTGAAGGTTAAGGCATCTTTCATCTGAGCAAAATTAGTTAATCTGCTGCATACATTCCAGTCAACTGGAAGCATGATTGTCCATCATCTTCTTCTCTGAAAATGACACATTAGGATTTATTGGGCAATGCAGTGATGCACCAGTTAACACTGCCGACTCACAGCAAGAGGTTTTTGGTTCGATTCTCTGCTGGGGTGCCTTCTGTGTGGAGTCTGCATGTCCTACTTGCTTTTGCATTGGTTTGTTCCAGGTACTGCTGTTTCCTCCCACACATAAAAGACATGCATCTGGAGACATGCATTTCTCTTTGTACTTTCTCCTGGGATGAGACTGAAATTGGGTCAGAGTTGATTTGTTTTCTTCCCTGGTAAACAAATTCAATAACTAAATAGATAAATATACATACATACATACATACATACATACATACATACATACATAAATAAATAATAAATAAAAAAATATATATCCCAGAATAAAGCATTACTGCTGCTAGGTTAACAATCTATTGACTAGTCAGTCAAAATTCCATTCTTCATTCAGAAAATCTTTAAAGACAGAGGAGCCAACATAACAACCTATCATTACTTAAATGATCAGTGAACACATTTTAGCAACTAGCTCTCAGGACTAATCATGCATAATCAAAATGTTTTAGAATGAGCCATCTTTTCACAATGTATTTACTTTTTGCTAAAAATTATTTCTCCTGGCAAATAAGGCATTACATTTCCCATGCTGTCTTCATATTCTGCCTTCAGGGAATTTGTTGTTCTTAGTTAGCAATATCTAAAATGACAAAATAATATACCTCTGTCATGTGTATTACAGGATGTGGCAGATATACTCACATTGGGAAATGCTTTACCTTGTCTCAGAGCAGATACAGACATTTGTAGTGGGAATCCATACACAAGTCGTTTAGCATGCAGTAAGTACTTGGGCTGGAATCAGCAATGTACAAACAGGCACAGACTAGTATCAATTCATAATCCCTTGATGCATTAGAGTGTAGTGAGTTTAAATGCAGAACAGAAGAGTTATGCAAATGATAGCATATTTATGTGCAAATAAATTGAGGTAATAAAATTAGGTCTTAATATTATTAAAACATATCCAAGGTGCACATAGTCAAATATCAAAGTCATACAGGGAGAAAGTTGCAAATCTATGTTCAATGACCATAAAAGGAAAACACATACATAATATATCATGACCACATGCAGTAGGAATGGCTGGAGAAACAGCAGCCATCATGCAGCAGCAGTAGCATACTGTAGACCTTAGCACTGCTCCTTCCTGGTGGTGTGCACGTGGGCCACATAAATTGTGCTAACAGCAGTTAACATACCACAATCTGACTGATGAAGAGAGACTATTATTTGCTTTAGACTCAACCAGGACTTTCTACAGGTCTCAGTCAACATATATCAACATGGGTTGCACGCACAGAATAAATAGAAATATGTGGGCTTCCCACACCTATGAAGATGAAGGTATGTACAGTATAACTGTATTCATTTAAGCTGCTGAGCCCTTTCAGATACCATCTGGGGAACACAAGGCATTTTATAGGCTTTCTCTTCCACAATACTCATCAAAGTACTTAATGTAATATTTTTACATATAGATGATCATATATGGTTTCCTAGCACACTGCATAAGAAAGCTCAGGCGATAGGATCCTTCCATAATTTACCTACCTGAGATACTGGGTGCCACAGACAGCACATGTGTAGCAATACAGGCCCAACCTGGTCCACAGTTACAAAGATTTGCAAACAGAAAGGGCTATAATTCCATGAGCTGCTAGGCGGAGTGTGAGGTGCATAGGATTATGGGGTTATAACCAGGATGTCTGCACAGCACACAGGCAGTTCACATTTCTCACATAGCTGGCTCACATCTCAGTTATATTGCTGGTTCCTACTATTTCCTGCATACTGAAATTGCACAGGACCATTAAGTTGGTAAGTACAGGCACTGCAGATAAAACACACACACACACACACACACACACACACACACACACACACACACACACACACATTTGCACATATGCACATACACACACACACACACACACACACACACACACACACACACACACACACACACACAACACACACACACACACACACACACACACACGTGGACACGCATACACACAGTTCCACATACCCACGTGCGCGCACAGACACACACACATACACCAACATACTCACACTCACGCATGCACGCTTGCGCCCACACACACACACACACACACACACACACACACACACACACACACACACACATGCACGCACACATGCATGCCTGCACACACACACACACACACACACACACACACACACACACACACACACACACACGGGGTAGGAAAAGACCATCACCACCATCATCCAATGACAGTATGCAGGAACAGCAAAAAATGGGAGCCACGCCATAGACAGTGATGGGCGCAGTGCATGGCAGTGCAGGTCAATTTCTAACCTGTAATTGTATGGTATAGCGTGACATTGAGGCAACACACAGAGATAATATGATGCATGTATTGTTCATATCAAGATATAATATTTAATACATGGTCAGGCTACACCGTACACCAGATATATCCACATTTACTACTCTGGTGGCTGTGGTGGGATGAATTCATAATCATATGCACAGGTGACTAGAGGAAAAATGGCACATCTTTCTACATACACTGTGTGGGTGGCATATTACAGGAGTCTGAGGTGGGCTTTCAAGCTGATGAGTAATCTGTGTCACAAACAATATCTCCTTTTGAAGGGGTGGGGTCGACTATGTGACTGTGGCCTGATTCAGAGGCTTGAGTGCTATACTAATGGATAATTTGTATCATAGACCCTTTTCTAATGCAATGTGCTTGGGATACCCCTACATGACCGTGAAGTATTCTGGCTTGCAGCACTAGTATTGATGCCTACCCCTTCTCCTGACATGTATGCTGTGTGACTGTGTATCCTTAAGCCAATAAACTGAAATGAAGGCTTTGAGCTCTTGAGTAGGCATTAAATACACGAGAATGGAGTGTACCATAGTAATGATGAGGAAAGATCATTAAAAGTTTCAAGACTAGATTCGTGATGCACCAGGTTAGCAGCTTTTACACCAGAGATCTATATAGTTATGCTGCACATAGACACCATAGGCTGACCACTGCAGCTGATGGTTGTTTATTATTTTAGCTACATCAGGCATTTGGCCATATCAAGAGAGCAATAGATGTCAGTTGAGATTAATTATTATATTTTGCATGAACAACCACGGCACAAATTTCACAGGGACATGGTTTTAGCACAATTACC
Organism: Protopterus annectens; assembly: GCF_019279795.1. NCBI lineage: Eukaryota > Metazoa > Chordata > Ceratodontiformes > Protopteridae > Protopterus > Protopterus annectens. The sequence goes on along the minus strand of NC_056728.1, from coordinate 1,219,854,387 downwards.
CATGTATATTCTGACAGGTATTTTGCTGTGTATTCACAGGGATTTTGAAATAAGTTTTGCAACCATGGGGAAAACTCAATGTTAATCAATTATTTTGCATTTGTTATCACAGAATCTTTAATGTGCATGCTGCTACGTAAGTATACAGACCTCAGTAATTTGAATTTCTCTGCCTTCTCTTAACAGAAACTGGTTGGGGTAGCCCTTCTCTGAATGCTGTGCTGATGAATTAAGAAACAAATCTATTTCAATATCAGCATATTGGTGAAATTACTGTCTGTAATATAACAGAAGGAATACATTTTAATTACATTATACAGCAACCTTTTATAAGAATCAAAATAAAGGGTAGTTATTTGCAAATGAATCTTTCACTCATCTTCTGCAGTCAGACCACTTAGCTACAGCATATTAAATCAGGAAATGTGCAAAATATATTATAAATACTGCAAGCTATCTTAAAACACCATTTTGTTAAATAGAATAGCTTACAGAATAATTCTGATGGAGAAATACAGTTCCCAGGCTTGCTAAAAGGAATTACTAAAGTGAAATATTGGTTGTAATTTTAATGTCTAAATTTTATCAATTAATCACTGGTTTGATTTTCCTTAATTTACTATTGCATTGTAAAAGCATGTCACATAAAATTGCAATCAGTTTTTCATATTTAATTTTTTTTTAATTGTGCTTTTTGGCTGATGGTAACTAAAGTATAAATATCTGACAAATACTAAACCACACAGTAATGATACAGAAGAGGTACTGAAAATGTAACTGTCACAAAGCTAGTCTCCCATGAAAACCCTTATTTAATTCAGGGTCATGCAAGCAGTCAGTGTGCAGAGTAAGGAACAATACTAGAAATCATACTGATGCAACCTGTTTATTAGACATGTTAATTTGTCTTGGTGATTGTTTAAAAGTTTAGTGATAGGCAGTTACAGAATATTAATTACAGAACATTGTACCGCAACTGTCCAAAATTCAGAGAGTGGAGTGGCTAAAATAAATATAGTTTGACAATCTTGCACTATAAATTTTGCTGGCTGTGAGAACTTATTTTTGCAACTGTTGCTTATTTTCATTTGATAAATTAATGTTGAAGGTGTATTAATTAATTGCTAGGTAGAAAATTAAAGTTTTTTTTCTTTTGGTGTGGCAGCAGACATTTAAACCCAATTGATGGCCATAACCATCAAAGTGTCTGCAAAATATCCCAATTAACATCCAAACTTAAAAAAGAAAAAGTAAAAAGTAATGGGCGTTCAGAAGCCATATAGCTGAAACACTTGATATCCTTACTGGGTCATTTGCATATATCCCATGTGCTTCTTTTACAGGAGGTTTACGGTATCCTATTTTTTTTTTTAAGTTGAGGTTGTTGCTAGCATCATCACACATTGCCAGTAGATCCCTCAAATGTCATCAATGTGAAGGGGCATGTGTGATGATGTCAGCTTTATGAAGCAGACTGCCAGCCTGTGAGAAATGTGGCTGAAGGCTTGGAGTGTTTACCTTTTTACTACTGCATACATATGTTCACGTTGTGGTGGATTTAGAATAGCATGGAGGGAAGCACAGCAGGCAGCAGTGACCAGAGAGCATAAACTACACTACTGTTTGTGCAAACATTTTACAAATAAAGTTGTCAGCAGCAGTGAATTAAGCAAATGTAATATGTGGCTGTTGTGGTTTACTGACATAATGTTGAATGCTAAATGGTTCATAGGTTCATAGGTAGGTACTAGGCTATCTGCCCAAAGGCATTTATAAGCCTAGCCAGAATGTGTTGGCTTTCGCCGCCCCCTTAGATTAGTTCCCTGTGCCTCTGTCCAGCAGAACCATTGAAGTGATCCCCGGGGTAAACTTTCTGTTTCCCATCCACTCGTCAAGGTTTCTCTTGAAGAGTGTCAGCGAGGAGCTCTGCCTGATGTAGATTGGAATCTTGTTCCAAAGCATGGGAAGTCTCTGTGACAGGAATCTATCCCTCCAGCATGTTCTATTTATTGTTGTGGTGAGGTTTAGATCCCTAGAGCGTGTGGCTCAAGGGGATAAGATTTCTTTAGGTGGAGCATGTCCATCAGTTTTGGGTTGGACATGGCCTTGTATGTCAGGCAGAGATCAACTCTGAGTAGGCAGCATGCAAACAAGTACAGCTGGAGATTCTTCAGTCGAGCTGCATAGGGCATCTGTTTGAGGCCAGTGATCCTCTTGGTAAGGTACTTCTGTGATCTTTCCAGCTGTTGCAGGTGTCTTGTAAGACACGTCCCAAATGGGGTATTGTACTCTTTGATGGGTCTGATGAGCGATGAATAGAGGGGTACAATGACCTCTTTTGATCTGGATGCAAACTCTTTTGTGATAAGGTGGGCCATATAGAAGGATTTTCTAATGACTTCGGCAATGTGATTATCAAAGGACAGTTTACAATCTACTTGGGTCCCCAGATCACTTATTACTTCTTCTGTATTTAGGGGACTACCACCTATGTGGTAGATTGTGGGTACTTTGTTTTTTCCAAAGGAGATGACTATGCACTTTTTGGCATTTAGCTTGAGACGATGATTTTGATACCAGGTATCCGTCTCAGTGAGACCCTTTTGGAGGATGTCTGTGTCAGCCGGAGAGTCAATTATAACCCCTAGTTTGCAGTCGTCTGTGAACTTGGTCAGCCATAGTCCTCCTGTGCTTGCCTGTACTTCTGAGAAGTATATACCGAACAGGAGGGGTAGTAGGACTGAGCCCTGAGGAACACCACTTGTAACCGATTTAGGTCCTGCAACTCTTACCATGTGGGTTCTGTCCATGAGCCAGTTGGCAACCCATCTTGTGATGTAGGGGTTTATGTTCAGGCTGGTGAGCTTGTCTATAATACCAGAATGGAGAATGGTGTCAAAGACCTTTGCAAGGTCTAGGTAGGCTGTGTGTACCACCTTTCCCTCATCTATAGCCTTGGTAACTGTCTCAAAGAAGTCCACCAGGTTTAGGAGGTATGATCTGCCCTTAACAAAGCTGAACTGGGTAGGGTCCAGTGTTTGGTGATTCCCAATGAGTTCCATGATGATGCACTCCATAGCCTTGCAGACCAAGCTAGTCAGGCTTATAGGGCAGTACTTCTTGGGGTCTGTTGTGGCTCCACCTTTGTGGAGCGGAATAACCGTTGCTATGCACCACTCTATGGGTACGTAACCTGTGGAGAGGCTGAGTGTGAACAGTGTGTTTAGGTGAGGAGTTAGTTCATCTTTGAGCTCATGTAGGATGCAGCCTGGGAAACCATCCGGTCCCATTGATGCTGTGATTTTGGCTTTGGAGAAGGTTATTTTAACCTGAGTGTCTGTGTTTTCAGGAGCACTACATTCTTCTGGTATGTTAATGGCCCTTTTGGTGGTGAGAGGGGGGTGAAGTTTGCGCTGAACCTGTCTGCCAGGATGTTGGCAATATTGATTGGTTCAGTGTTTTTTGTAGCATTCTGCACTAACTCCGAGCAGATCTGAGGATTGTCACTTAGATTCTTGACATAGCTAAAAAATGCCTTGTGGTTATCTTTGGAGTCCTTGGCAATTTTTCTTTTGAAACTTGCCTTGGATGATTTTATGAGGGATTATAGTTTCTTGCTGATACTGATCAGGGATGTCTTCCCTTCTTGGGATTTTACTTTTTTCTGTACTAGTTTTCTCCTTCTGTTGTATAGCTTGTTTATGGCAGGAGTCCACCAGACTGGTTTCCTTTTCTTGGAGGAGTGAGTCTTGATTTTGCTTGGGATAGCACAATCCATGCATTCTTGTAGGTGTCCGTAGAATGCATTAGTAAGGATTTTGCAGCTTGGACAATGTTATCCTTTAGCATGGGGGCTTTGAAACTTTCCACCTTGGTCTTAAGTAACGTGAAGTTTGCTTTTGAAAAGTTTTTCATGGTGGTTTTCTTGTCCAGCAGGTGGGGGTGGAATGTGGATATCCAAAGTGATTTGTTTATGATCAGATCTAACCAGTGAGGGGCTGACCTCCGGTGTGGAACACAGGTTGCCCATGTTGGTGATGACCAGGTCCAATATGTTGTCACCTCTAGTAGGAGTGTTGACAAGTTGATCCAGGGTGTTTGAGTTCATAAATTCTAGGAAATGTTGGGCAAGGGAGTTAGTACTTGAGTAGTTCTCCCAATTAATGTTTGGGTAATTGAAATCACCCAATATTAGGGTGTTTGGTAGGACCTTTATATTTCCCAGTGTTTCCAGAAATGCAGACTGGGGATCCTGGGACATGGTAGGTAATCTGTAGCAAGCTACAATTTGAATTGCAGTTTTGCCTGTTGTTAGTTGCACGTGGATGATCTCTGAAGCATCGTGCCGTGCCACTAACCTGGAGGTGTGGTTATCCTTGATGAATATGGATACGCCCCCACCTTTTGTTTTTCGGTTCGGGTTCTGTGGCCGACATGTATGGTATGAATTGTAGCCTGGTAGTGCTGGGGTGCTCTCTGGAGCCTTAAACCAGGTTTCTGTTACTGCACATATATTGATTTTCTCCATACTGAGGAGTGCCTCGAGTGCGTGCATTTTGAGGTTTAAACGTCTGACATTGAGTAGCATTACCCTCAGTTTTTTGTTACTTGTGCTATTTACGGCAGTGGATTTGTCTTTTCAGCCTTGCCTAAAAAGGCACTATGGGGGTGGCAAAAGCCTTGGCCAGTATTCGAAAGCCTAAGGGTTACAGGTGCAAGCCATCTCTAGCGAAGCTGCTTGGCTTGTCGAGCATGTCATCCCAGGAGGACAGACACTGGATCCCCTTTGAATGACACCAGAAACTTTTCTTTATACTGTGGTATCATTCTTGGTGAGGGCAGGATGCTACTCAGGGTGAGGGTCATACCGGCCTGGGCTACAAGATCAGAGAGTTCTTCCATGTCACTTTTCATGTAGTCCAGGGAGGTATGGCTCAGGTCATTCACACCAACATGGACAATGACAGAGTCGTATTTGTACTTGTTCTGGAGTGAACTGAGTGCTTGTGTTATGTGGTGGATCCTGGCACCCGGCAGGCAGCTAACAGTAACCTTCTCCTTATTCAGCCTTGTGAGTGGGAAGTCAGTGCGCCTGACCATAGAGTCACCTATTACTAGTATGTTGGGTATTTTATTTTGCCTTAAGGTCTGTGATTGCATGGCACACTGGTTTTGTGAAATATGTGTTTCATGATTTGTGTTGGAGGGTAGAGGTTGCTTGGATGTCTGCTTTGGAGGTCTCTATTGCTTTTGCAGATTTTTATTTAGAGCCTCTGAGTATGTTTTCGTGTATTTATGTGTGTTTTTTGCTGGTGCTGGTTTAATGGGTCTATGTGAGAGTGATGGTGTGATGCAAGTAATTCCCTTCTCTTGACTGCCTGATCCAGTCTTGGGTTGAGAGAGCTTAGCCTCCAGTTTGGCTGTATAATTGCATCTCTTACATGTATTAGTGTTTGGTGGTAGGAGGAGAGGGTTGTCTGTGTACATGAGGCAGTTGTAACATTGCCTCAAAATGTCCAGATTCACCAGTTGGACTAGAGAGCATGCCTGAAACTGCCCTTTGGACATGCCTGGATAGGTACAGTAAACTGTTTTACTGAATGGCTGGTAAAGTTGAATAGAGAGCCTTGTCCTTCTGTACGTAATAAGAGGGTCTAGTGCTTGGGTTTCTAAGTGCTTGCTATGTGTTTTGAGCAAGTGCCGGGCTGAGAAATGAATGGCTTGAGTGCTTACGTTGAAAGTTTGTCTAGTTCCAAGGGATTAATTGAAGAGTAGACTTTGTGGAGCCGGGAATAGTTATACCCTAGCTAACCGGTGTTGCCTGGTGTGCAAAACCAGGCAAATGTGGTATTTATAGCAGGGAAATTAAAGAGATAGAAATGAGCCCAAAATGGCCAAAAAACTACTAATTTCTGGGCTGAAACCACGCCTCCAGGGACAGATAGGCTGCTCAAAGCTCCCCTCTCTCACAGGTGAACAGAGAAACTTCCTTCTATCCAAGTAAGGTATGGGCAAACACAGAGATTTATAACATAGCCCTGAATTCAGCACTTAACCTGAAAACTGAGCTATAATAGCTTAGAAAGTCGGGAAACAAGTATATTTTTTTTTGTTTTTTTTTTCAGAAAATAAAGCAGATGCAATCAAAAAAACTCTTTAAATGCACAGAAAAGTATACTTATTGTTATATATCTCCGATCAGAGTTTAGTAATAAAGCAGGAAGAAACACAAAGCAGATGAATAGAATGCAAATAGTTTATATATATATATATATATATATATATATATATATATATATATATATATATATATATATATATATATATTCATTGCTTTTTCAATTAAATGATTGTAGACATTTTGATAATTCAATGTTTTGGGTTGAGATGTTATTTTTCAACCAAATGACTATTAGACATTATGAAATTCAACATTATGTCGGTAAACCAGCTGTTGTGGGGGAAGTTGAAGTTTTGCAGATTGAACTGTAGTGTAATGCAACAAACAAAATGAAAGTTTGATCTCACAAATGTTCTACCTGCTTTTCTGAAGGCATTGTACCCTTGTTTCCTCTGCAAGAAAGTTTCAATGAATTTGCTGTTGATGGATAGAATCTTTACTATCTTTGCAACTTTCCTGTGGGGTGGTGGCAGCTAACAGATTCATGAACAATATCCTGGCTATTAGTCCATAGAAGACAGTTGACAGAATAAGGGGAGTTACACAGAATATTGTGAAGTCTATAAAGTAGATAAATAGAGGTTCTTATGAGCTCTGCACTCACATTTTACAGTGACACCATCAGTGTATATTGTGATATGGCATTTCAAAATGAGAAAAAACTTCAGAACTTATTAAAATTGTGGGAAACAAATTTCAACATTTATTTGCAATGTTCATGCTGTCCAGTAAAGAATTACTGTCTCCCCTTTATTATTGCCTCCATTTCCATCTGCATTCATTACTGGCTGCCCATCTAAAATATGTCAAAGAAAAGAAAGGAAAGTCATTCTAATCCAAAAAAAAAAATTAAAATGCACTTTTCCCAGTGGAAAATGCATTCCAAAGCATGCTTTATGGCTTTGCATTAACCTTCCTATAGTTTCAGAATATTTCAGCTAAATCTCCTGAGCAGCTGTGTCACATCTGTTCACAACATAGCAAATGCATTCATAGTGACTTGGACTTCACTTGTGGCAAGCAACAGAGAGAGATTGAGAGAGACTGGAACCCCCCTCCATCACATTATCTAATGCTGGTAAGCTGCATATCACAGGTGCTAACTTAAATCATCAGGTCCTAGTACCCACATAGTGTAAACTGCTAGTGTTACACGAGCTATGCACTTCAGTGTTCATATTCAGATGCCATTCTTTCTTTCAGATAATGGGGTTAACTCCTCTCCTAACTAGGATACCTGTAAGCTTTACCAGTGGTGTGCGAGCAGATAACTCATTTGCAAGCTATTACACTCACAAAACTTTACCAACCTGAAACCCACCGACTGTATGAAAAAGAAAGATGCATCAGCAACATCTATTGCTGCTTACAGTAAGTACATTGTATGTGTTTTTTAGACCTAATCTCAAGTGTCTGTTCCTTGCTAAATCACAGGATATCACAAGCTACTAAACTAATAAAATACAAACTGGTTCCAATACTGAAAAAAAAATACTCAAACGTAACAGACAATATTGTGTGGCACCCAAAGACACCTTAGACCCAAGAGTTGGAGATGAATCCTTCTTTTATTGTAGACACATGTAAAATTGAGCACTTTCGTCCTATCTAAATCAGGACTTCTTCAGAATTGAAAAAAATGTCCAACTCAGACACCATTTATAATAAAGCACCCCCTCTTAATTAATGCCACTAACTAGAATTAAAGGTACAGTACCACACAAAATGCATTCCATTTTCACCTATAGTACTATGAAAAAGAGTAATGTCAGTGTAATTAAAACAACCTTTCAAAACACCCTAAATGCATTTCTAAAAATACACTAAAATGTATAAAAGTTATTCCAAAACTATAAACAAAAAACAATTAAAACACCATTAAAGATCTCTTATTCAAAAATGGTAACAAAGAAAGCTTGTCATTTAAACCTGGGATTTTTTGTGCATTTAATTTAATCTGCCAGATAGCTTCTTTCACTTCAAAAGTGATTCTACAAAATAATGCTAGGTAAACCACATTCTTGGTTTGACAATTTCCCCTAGACAACCTTATCACTGACCTTAAAACTATCCTCATGGTTTCAAAAATGTGGGGGTACTGGGGACCTTCCACCTTTAGAAATTCCAATGTTCCTTCTATTAGTTTTCTCCTTCTCAGCTACTGTTTCAAACTTAAGTTTTAGATTGAGACCAGTTTAAAACACATATGTAGGCTCAGTTCCCACTATACATTGTAACTGTGGGTTAGCCCTAATGATGTTCCAGTTTCTACTAACAAATTCCTTGATTCTATTATAGAACGGACTGTATTGAACCACCATAGCCCTATCAAAGTTTACCTCACCTTTTTCTTCACTAATGACTGTTGAACTTGACCCCAAAAGGGATTTATACTTGGATCCCCATTGATCCAAAACATACTCACAAGTTTCTTAGACAAGATTAAACCAGCATGGTTTTGATCTAATGAAAAATATAAAATTTAATGATATGACTACTAATAGTATTAGGCAGGTGGAAGCTTTAAATCGAAAAATAACTAATGATTTGATTTTTAAGCAGTGGGAAGTGTTTTATAACAAGCAGTTAGACATTGTTAATAATAAGTGTTCAAAAACCTTTCTTAAGAAGCAAAAGAAAATTGATATAGACTTAAAACAACATGCAGAGAACAAAGCATACCCTTTAAAAGTGAACAATAGAGTTGACAAGGATTTTAGTGGTGATCAGGAGCCCCCGTCCAAGGGGGGATTAATACAGGAAGGCATTGCAATCAAGTAAACCATAGGTAAAACCCTAATCAGGCATATTATGGGAAGAGGAATAATAAAAATATTTTTTTTTTCAGAGAGGGGAACCAAAAGGGAACAACAGAAGGAAGAGAGACTTCTATGACTCAGGGCAACAGGAATTCCATGGTCCCAGGAAGAGCAGGAGAACAAGTTGGAACAGGGGGCACTCAGATTATAGTGTACAATGACATTCTGTATTCTTACAAAGGTTTTAATATTTACAGCTATGCTAATGTGACAATTTCCTTTGACCACTTTTCATTGTTTTCAAAAGAGTTGAAAATTGTTCCCACCAAAGGGTTTGATTTGGTGGACAGATTACCAGAAATGAAACTCTTTGTTGGGAAACTAAACTTGGCAATTTCTTTTAAATGAGAAGGTGCAATCAGAAAAGGGTAGGTCTACAGAAGTAGGGATTAAAAAGAAAAGCACTTTAAAACCGCCTTTGAATCCCACCTTAATTATTTTTGAGAAAGCTTTAATAGAGGATTTGCACAAGGTTGAAAGTATGTTCAAAAATAAGTATTTCAACAATTCTAATTTAAGTAAAGGTGAGAGAACCCTGCTGGCACATCAGGGAGGACAACACCATTAGAATAATGAAACCTGATATAGGTGGAGGAATTGTGTTGTTTAATTCCCTTGACTACATAAGGGCTATGTTTGATATACTTAATGAGAGTAAAACCTATTCTGTTTCCTCTATCAATGAGAGCCACATTAGCTATCAGAGAATTGATTCATATTTGAATGAATATTTGTTAGAACAGAGGATAATGGATGACACTTACAATAACTTAAGGGTTAAAAAGCCCATGATAGCTTCAATTTTTGGGATCCCTAAGGTCTGCAGGGATTAAAGAACCGTCCCCCCTTTTAGACTGATAATCTCAGGAAGGGGCTGTAAAACCTATCTGATAGGGGTGCATCTTGACAGACATTTAAAACCTATTCTTAGTCTGATACAATACATTATTATGGACTCTTGAGACTTCTTAGGTAGACTTAAGGAAGAACTTTGGTCAAGGGATTTAATATTTGTTATAACAGATGTGGTCGACTTGTTTTCATCCATTACAAAAGATGATGGTTTGGAGCATTTTTCAAACAGTTTATTTAAATACACTTCCTTTTTGAACAAAGAAATGAATTTATCAGTTACGTTATGTCATTGGTATTGGAATACAATTTCATTTATTTTGAGGGGGAATTTTATAGACAATCAAAAGGTGTTGCAATGGGGGCCTCTTGTGCCCCAATTTACACCAATCTTGTTTTGGTGGACTGGGAATCAAAATACGTTTTTGGTAGTCCTTTTTTCAAATATATTAAGTTACTACACTCACAAAACTTTACCAACCTGCAACCCACCGACACTATGTAAAAGAAATTGCAGCCTAGGAATTAGACTCTCTCAGCAGTGCATCAGCAACATCTACAGCTGCTTAATCACATTTTATGAGTTTTTATACCTAATCTCAAATGTCTATTCCTTGCTAAACCACAGCACATCACCAGGATGCCTCTTGTATTCCCCCCCATTCTGGCTCATCTGTCTAATTCTACACCACCCTGCTCATTAAGTTTGTATTAGATTCAAAATCCCCTCACATGGTGTTATCTTATGTTTAATGACAACTATAGGCAAAAAGTGTACCTGCATAGGGCTCAAACTCCTGTGAAATATTAAATCAGTAATCACTTGATCTGCAAACTCTATAGCGAGTGTTTTAGTCTACTTTTTGACAACTTTACTGGCTATCTTCCTACCCTTACAGGACTAACCTAGTCCGTAGCTTGATTTACTGATTGTTTCTTTCGCAGTGAATTCGGATCCAGGGTCACCTACCAAGTCAGTAAGTCTTTCTGTGCCCAATAACTACACTCGCATTCCCTATCTCCCATGATGCTTTGTGACTTTAAAGGGCAGCCCTAGCATTTCCATGCAATCTTTGGAACCCCTCTCCCAGCTAGGATATCTGTAAACTTTTTCAGTGATGTGGGAGCGGATAACTCAGCAAGCAGATATTTTACTTTGATTCAATTATGCCTTTTCAATAAAACAATGTTTTACTCCTGTTGAATATTTCTATACTCATAAGCCAAATAATCCATCCAGTCATATGGTGAAAGTTAGCATTGCTAATTTCCTGTAACCATGGTTAATTGTATCCACGAGGATTGTGTAGTTTAGTGTTTGAGCAATAGCCCATACCATTTTTCTATTTTTGCATTTCCTGTTTGAACAATAGCTTCTATCCCTTTCTTTTTTTTGTCACTTCTGTTATGACAGCTTTGAATGTGTACTGCGCCTTACTCTGACGTTATGCAGGTGGTCCTGCTGGGACATTTTTCTTGCTGCCTACACATTGAATCGACTAACCTTTTATTTCTTACTTAGACTGCATTTTAAATATGTGTACCTAACCAATTTGATATCTGTGAATACTGGGCTATCCTGAGCAGTGTACGTTTATTGCCTATCTGCTTTCTCACATTGAGTCTTTTCCCCCCTCTAATCTCCGACCTCATCCTCTTTCACTGCTTTTAATCTGCTTCTCCTAACTTCCATCTCAGCTCTCTATTCCTCATGCTACTGTGCACTTTTCCCAGCTTTTCTCCTATGCCTCAAGTTTTTCATCTAATTATCCTGTTATCCCAAATTGACATAACCTCCCCTCTCTTTCCCTCTTCATAGATCACAAGCTACTAAACTGATAATACTTTACCAACCTGCAACCCCCTAACTGTATGGAAAAGGAATTCCAGCCTAGGAATTAGACACTCTCCTCTGTGCATTGACAATATCTACTGCTGCTTAAGTACATTGTATGTATTTTTTAGACTTAATCTTAAGTGTCTGTTCCTTGCTAAACCGCAGCACATCACCAGGATGCCTCTTGTATTCCCCTGTTCTGGCCTGTCTGTCTATTTCTACACCACCTTGCCCATTAAGTTTGTATTAAATTTAAAATCCCCTCACATGGTTTTATCTTATGTTTACGACAACTATAAACAAAGAGTGTAACTGCATAGTGCTCAAACACCTGTGAAATATTAAATCAGTAGTCGCTTGATCTGAAAACTCTATAGTGAGTGTTTTAGTCTACTTTTTGATATCTTTACTGGCTAACTTCCTACCTTTACAGAACTCACCTAGTCCATAGCTTGATTTACTGATTATTTCTCTTGTTGTGAATTGGGATACAGGCTTTTACCCATTTCATTCGCACTCACTGCACTCATGTTCTCTCCGCTCTCCTACCCTACCCCCATTCCCATCCATCCCCTCTTTCATTACATTTATTCCCAAGTATAGTATGCCCACTTTTACTTCCAGCCAATCAAAACTCACCTACCTAAACTCCTATTTCTGTGTCACTTCTGCAAATTTCTAATAACCACCACTACCCACTACAATCTCAAATTATACGTGTATAGCAACCACTACCTGTTCCACTGCCTACAATTTTCCTAAATCTAATTAAAAAGTATAAATTAAATTCCAATAAAACTACCTCCACCATACAACAGCCAAATACCTTATTAAGCTAAATCTCCACTCAAACTAAAAATATCCCAACTTATCTACAAAAGCTCTATAACTGAATAATGCACAGAACAATAACATTGCAAGGATTGCTAATCGTATCACTCGTTATTGCTGCCCACATCACCTCATACCATCATAATATTAGCCCCAACTTAATAATACAATCACCCACTGACCCAATTCCCCAAAACAAGACTCAGCACTCATACCTGCTTCATCAATAATTATCAAACTTCCTCACACAGAATTAGCCCCACTCAACCTCCCCTAATATAATACTAAAAACCATTTCTCCCTACAATTCAACCAATGCATGACTAAATACTTGCAAGCCATTGTCCATACTGCATCACAACTGCTAATCAACAGTGACATCTACCTAAATACTGGCCCTGCAATAACTTCTAAAACCCTCTCATTCTGTGCAACATTTATTCTAAACTCCCAGAGGAATACAACAGATGTACTAATTCTTAATATCAACATAAGAAGTGTACTCAACAAAATAGGGGAACTACATGCTATCCTGTCCCTATAGTCCCCTGATATAGCCCTCCTCACAGAGACCTGGCTCAAGCCACATCTTAATGACAATGAGTTACTTCCCCAAGACTATAATCTACTCAGGAAAGGCAGAACATCCAAAAGGGTGGTGGTATTGCCATTTTATACAAAAGCAACCTTACTATAGATATTATGAAGGAAAAAAAAAACCCTACATTTAATAAAGCAGAAACCCTATTCATAGGTTCATAGGTTCATAGGTAGGTACTAAGCTATCGGCCCAAGGGCCTAAGTAAGTGCCTAGCCAACAAGGTTTCCTGGCATACGCCACCCAAGAAATTTAAATTCCTGTGCCCCTGTCAAGCAGAGCCACAGAAATGATCCCCAGGGTGTATTTCCTATTTCCCATCCACTCATCAAGATTTTTTTTTGAAGAGTGCTAATGAGGAACTTTTCTTGACATAGATGAGTAGCTTGTCCAGAGTATAAGAAGTCTCTGGGACAGGAATCTATCCCTCCAGCATGTCCTGTTTATTGTGGTGACAATGTTTAGGTCCCAAAAGCATGTAGCTTGGAGGGATTTGGATTTCTTTAGGTGTAGCATGTCCAACTTCTCTGGGTTTAACATAGCTTTATATGTTAGGCAGAGATCTCCTCTGAGTAGGTGATCTGCTACAGAGTAAAGCTGGAGTTTTTTGAGACGGTCAGTGTAGAGCATCTGTTTGAGGCCAGTAATCCTCTTTGTGAGGTACTTCTGTGGCCTTTCCAGCTGCTGCAGATGTCTTGTGAAATACATTCCAAAAGGGGCATTGTACTCTATAATGGGTCTAATGAGTGCTGAGAAGAGGGGAGCAATGACCTCTTTTTTCCTGGATGAGAACCCTTTTGTGATGAGGTGTGCCACATAGAAGGATTTCCTGACTACTGTGGTGATGTGATTATCAAAGGAGGGACTACTGTCCTCCTGAGTCCCAAGGTCTCTTATCACACATTCGGCATTAAGTAAACTGCCGTTTATGTGGTAGTTTATGGGTACAGAGTTTTTACCAAAGAGGATGACAATGCACTTTTTGGCATTGAGCTTGAGACCATGCCTCTGACACCAGGCATCTGTCTCAGTGAGGCCCTTCTGTAGGATGTCCACATAATTTGGGGACTTGACTATGGCTCCTAGTTTGCATTCATCTGTGAACTTCATTAGCCAGAGGCCTTCTGTGTTAGCTTGTACTTCAGCGAAGTAGATACCACACAGGAGAGATCCCATGACTGAACCCTGTGGTACTCCACTTGTCACTGGTTTGAAGTCAGATTTGGAGTCTGCAACTTTTATAGTGTGGGTTCTGTCAGTGAGCCAGTTGGCAACCCATCTTGTGACATAGGGATTTACACCTGGTTTAGTGAGTTTAGCTATAATTCCAGAATAAGAGATGATTTAGAAAGCCTTGGCAAGCTCAAGATAGGTTGTGTGAACCACCTTACCCTCATCTATGCCTTTGCTGACTGCCTCAAATAAGTCAATCAGGCTCAGAAGGCATGATCTGCTTTTCACAAACCTGAACTGGGTGGGGTCTAGAGTTTGGAGGTTACCAATGTCTTTGTTTATGAGTTCCATGATGATACGTTCCATGGCCTTGCAGACCAGGCTCATCAGGCTAATAGGGCGATAGTTCCCAGGATCAGTGGTGTCTCCCCCTTTGTGGAGTGGGATAACTGTTACTGTGCGCCATTCAGTGGGCACAAAGCCTGACTTGAGACTATGATTGGACATGGTGCTTAGGTGGGGAGCCAGTTCATTCTGAAGTTCGTATAAAACGCAACCTGGGATGTTGTCCGCTCCCATGGATGCTGTGTTTTTGGTTTTAGAGAGTGCAGCTTTTACCTGCATAGATGTGATTACAGGGACTCTGCATTCTTCCTGTATAGATATGGGCCCTTTAGGGGGTGAGAGGGGAGTAAAGTTAACACTGAACCTATCTGCCAGGATGTTGGCAATATCAGTTGGTTCTGTAATGTTAATACCATTGTGCTGTAACTTAGAGCAGATCTGGGTGTCGCCACTGAGATTCTTGACATAGCTATGGAATGTTTTGTGGTTGTCCTTAAAATCAGTGGTGATTTTGTTTTCATAGCTAGCTTTGGAGGATCTTATAAGGGATCTCAGCTTCTTACTGAGGCTGACCAGGGAGCTCATCCACTAATGGGATTTTACTCTCTTTTGCAACAGTTTCTTCCTTCTGTTGTAGAGTTTGTTTATGGCAGGAGACCACCAAATTGGCTTCCTTTTTTTGGAGGATAGCGTCTTGGTTCTGTTTTGGATAACACGATCCATGCACTCGTGTAAGTGCTTATAGAGTGCATTTGTGTAGGATTCAGCAGCCGTAACTGTATTGTCCATCTGCATGGGTGTCAGGAAGTCTGCCACTTCTGTCTTAAAAAGCATGACGTTGGCTTTGGAGAAATTTTTTACCATGGTTTCCTTAATAGTGGGTGGGGCGGGATGCGGATATCTAGGGTGATTAGCTTATGGTCAGATCTTGCCAACCGAGGAGTTGATTTCAGGTGTGGAACACTGGTCACTCATGTTGGTAATGACTAGGTCTAGGATATTGTTGCCCCTGGTGGGGGCGTGGATAAGTTGATCCAGGGCATTGGAATTTATGAATTCCAGAAAGTGTTGAGCAAAGGAGTTGGTACATGAGTAGTTTTCCCAGTTAATGGTGGGATAGTTAAAATCACCCATTATTAGGGTGTTTGGTTGAACCCTAATATTTTTCAGTATATCAAAAAAAGAGGAGTGGGAATCCTGGGGCATGGTGGGGATCTGTTGCAAGCTACAATTTGGATTGCAGTTTTGCCGAGAATTAGTTGCACTTGGATAACCTTGGATGTGTATATCCTTAATGAAAATGGACACACCTCTGCCTTTGGTGTTCTGGTCCAGGTTAGATGGCCGAAAAGTGTGGTATGAGTTATAGCCCGGTGATGCAGGGGTGATCTCTAGAACCTTGAACCAGGTCTCAGTCACTGCACAGATATCGATGTTCTCCATTTTAAGGAGTGCCTTGAGTGAGTGCATTTTGAGATTTAGACTTCTAGCATTCAGTAGCATTGCCTCAGTTTTTGCTTGCCTGTTCCTGTTATGGTGGTGAATTTGTCATTTGAACCTTGCCGACTATATAGGGTGGCAAGAGCCTTAGCCAGTATCCAGAATCCCAGGGGAGACAGGTGCAGGTCATCTCTGGCAAAGCATCATGGCTGTCGATCATGTCATCCCAGGCAGACAGATACTGGATCCCCTTAGAATGACACCAGAATCTTAACCAATTGTTGTAGTCAGTCATTTTGTCCTTGTACTGCTGTATCATTCTGGGTGATGGCAGGATGCTACTCAGAGCTAGGGTCATACCTGCCTGGGCTACAAGATCGGAGAGCTCTTCCATGTCTCTTTTCATGTAGTCCAGGGAGGTGTGTCCCAGGTCTTTCACACCAACATTGACAATGACAGAGTCATATTTGTACTTGTTGTGGAGTGACCTGAGTGTGTGGGTTATGTGGCAGATCATGGCACCTGACAGGCAGCTGAGAGTAACCTTCCCCTTGTTTAGCCTGGTGAGTGGGACATCAGTGTGCCTGACTATAGAGTTACCTATGACTAGTGTGTTGGGTATGTTGGTTTGACTTATGGGCTGTGGTTTATTGGCACACTGAGTCTGTAGGCTATGTGTCATTTGGGTTATGTTGGGGGGTGGAGGTTGCTTGCATTTCTGCTTTAGAGGTCTCTGTTGCTTGAGCAGATTATTATTGAGAGCCTCTGCGAATGTTTTTGTGTTTCTATGTGTGGATTTTGGTGGTGTAGGTTTAGTGGGACTATGTGATGAGTGTGGTGTGGTGCAAGTGTTTACCTTCTCCTCTTGACTGTCAAGTTCAGTCTTGGTTGGAGAGAGCTTTACCTTCAGTTTGGCTAGATAAGTGCATCTCTCACATGTTGTGGTGTGGGATGGTAGGAGGACAGGGTTGTCTGTGTACATGAGGCAATTGCTACATTGCCTCAAGATGCTCAGATTCATCATATAGACAGGAGAGAACACTGGGAGCTGACCCTTGGACATGCCTGAATAAAAAATTACTTTCCTCTAGACAAGTGAGGAAAGTGGGTACAAGAGATGTTTTTCTCTAAGCAAGTGAGGAAAGTATGTACAAAAACTGTTTTCTTCTAGGTAAAGAGGAAAGCTGAGTGCTGTAGTAATTTATAGCTTATTTAGTGCTAACAACAAGTTCTGAACAAGTGCTGAGCATGAATATGCAAATTCAAATGCTAAAACTAAGGATCTGTACCTGGATCTTGTGGTAGATAGGCTACCTAATGCTTACCACTGGCACTGATAAGCTAGAATGCTTCCCTCCAACACAAAAAGGCTTGGGGGGCTCAGAAGCTTACAAACAGTCCTGGATACAGCAAATCTGTATCTGGACTAAACGAGTTACAGGAAAGATTGGAAACAAGCACAAATCTAGGCTTTTAAACCAGTAAGTTGAAAGAGATGGAAAACTGCCAAATGGCCTGTAAACTACAATTTCTGAGCCAGAAACCACACTTGTGGTAGATAGGCTACCTAGTGCTTACCACTCCCACTGATAAGCTAGAAGGCTTCCGTTCAACACAGAAAGGCTTTGGGGGCTCAGAAGCTTACAAACAATCCTGGTTACAGCCAATCTGTATCTGGACTAAATTAGTTACAGGAAAGGCAGGAAAGAAGCTTAGAAAAAATTTTTTTTGGAAAGTGGAAAAGGAGAAAGGAGAAACAGAAGTTAATTCAAAATTAAGGACCTAAGTGGCTTGCCCTTCATAAATGTTCTTTCTGTATTAGGTAGAATGAACTAGTGACACTAGACTGAAATAGAGCTGGGATACAGATGGGACTGGTAGGAGTGTCCGAAGTCAAAGTATGATCTCACTGTACTTGGCTGAGTGAGCAAATGAGATAGACCCAGGAGGAGTGTTCAAAGATAAATTTACAGGAGGGACGGGCTATTCCAAAGCCAGCAAGATTAATACCAGTACAAGAACAGGGAGGGCAGGCAGAAAACTAATTGCAGAGACAGAGAGAGACCACAGTATTCTATGAAACAATTAAATAGAAAAATAAATAACTACAGAGACACACAGACCAATGAAACAATTAAATGCACAGAAAAATAAAATAAAATTCAGTACAATCTTTAACACTGCAAGTTTGTACTTAACTCAGCTAGTAATGCAGTTGATTGTAGGTATGTAGCAGAAACCAAACAACTGAGATATTTACAAGTAATAAATTTAAAGATATGTGACTAACGCTTATAAATACTGAGAAACCCTCTAGGCTAAGAGTTTAACACTGAATATCAATGAAGTGAAGCACAATAGCCCCCACTAACTGCAAAGATAGAGAGAGACCACAGTATTCTATGAAACAATTAAATAGAAAAATAGAAAAGTAAAACTCAATTCTCAAAAATGACTGAATATAATTGGTGCATATATTCCCCCCAGTAACAACACTGACACACTAGAAGCTATTCTCTACTCATCATCCCAAGCCATACCCTAGGAAACACTCATACTCTAGGTGACTTTAATATCAACTGGTCCACATGTATCTCTCCCTTCCCCACTACTCTCACAAACCTACATGCTTCATTCTACTAATCCAACCCCCTACCAGAATTGACAAGTCCTCCAAGAAAGAGTCCATTTTAGACTGGATCCTTACCAATCGGCCTTCTCAGCCCTATAACTCTGGGACACTACCTGACAGTCTTTGCGACCACCAACCTACATTCATCCTAATATGCCACATTAAACCCACTAATACCTTCTCCCTATAGCAAATATGCTATGCAAAGAACTTCAAATCTCAGGACTTCATAATCGCCCTACACCATTGTAACTGGTCACCCCTCTTAAACCTCCCCCAGAACAAAGCAATTGATTACTTCAACTCTACATTCCTAAACATACTTGACTCACTTGCCCCAGCTAGAACAATAAGAAAAAAATCCAGCTATGCCCCTGGCTTACCAAAAATACCTGGCTACTCCTAAAACAAGAGACCAGGCATGGGATGCATGGCATCAAAACAAAACCAGCCAAAATAGACAAAACTACCTCAAACTAAGAAACAAGTCCAAAAAAACAAATAAGAATTGACAAGAGAAACCACTACTCTAATGTCCAGGCAAAACACAAAACAAACCCTTAAAAATTTTGGGCAGTCATCAATAAAATACTTCAACCAGGGAAAACCACTACCCCACCCCCTAATATTGACACCACCACTAATGACACCGCAACTCAATTTAATGAATACTTTACCAACTCCATTCAAAATCTGATTAATAACAGCTCACCCACAACTCTCACAAGCCCCCAAACCCCAACTATTGACCAAAACTGATTTTCCCTTCAACCAGACCCAACCAGTACAATATATAAATGCCTGACAAAACTAAAACCCACTACCCTTGCAGCTGATAGACTCCCAGGAAAATCTCTCATATAATACTAATACACAAAGCTGACAACTCAACTGAATTATCAAACTACCGTCCAATTGCCATACTATCCCCAGGAAAATCTCTCATATAATACTAATACACAAAGCTGGCAACTCAACTGAATTATCAAACTACCGTCCAATTGCCATACTATCCCCCCTATCAAAAATCCTTGAGAGATGCATACATTCCAAATACTAAACTATTTACTAACTAACAGTCTCCTGGCATGCTATCTAGTGATTGCACATCTAGAGGAAGTGTATTCCATGTTTTTGCGACAGGACTAGTATAGAGGGAGTCCTCAGAGTTATATTTACTTTTAGAAATTTCAACCACTGCTTTGTTTGTACTTCTTAGTAGACAATTGCTGGTATAATGGTGTAGTAGTCCTTGTAGTGCTGTTTTTTTTTTTGGGTTGCTCTATATGAGACAGCTTTGAGATAAATGAGAGGAGGAGGGAGTAGGAATATTGATGAGACTTACCCAGGGCTAGAGCAGGAGCAAGTCCATGAGCTGGATAAGTACGGCTTAACACAATATAGATTCTTTCCCAACCATAGTACCACTACCACTCTTATCAGTTTCACCAATACCATAAATCAACAATGGAACAAAGGTAATCTTGTCTCTACCATATTCTTGGACCTCTCCAAACCCTTAGACCTGCTGTCTCATTCCAAACTACTAAACATGCTCCCGGAACTCAAACTTCATCAGCAACCTACATAAAGTCACCCTCCATGTCAACCTAGTCCAATATGCCAATGACTCTACCCTAATCTGCTCTTGCCCCATCACTCCAACAATTACAACAGATCACCCAAGAATCATTTTCAGCAAAAGAGAAATGGCTATCTGACTCACAACCAATACTCAGCCCAAATAATACCCAACTAATGTTATTCCATCCCTCTAAAGCTACTGACCCAATTCTATTATTATCGCACTTATCCAGCTCATGGACTTGCTCCTGCTCTAGCCCTGGGTAAATCTTATCAATATTCCTACTCCCTCCTCCTCTCATTCATCTCAAGGCTGTCTCATACAAAGCTACTAGCCCCCTAAAATCAAACAATACATATTAGCATTATTTGTTCTACATACTCTTACAGATTACTGTGTGTGGTTACTGATGTATCTGTTATATATATTCACCACTGTATGCAGTGTCTTGACAATATTTTTACTATATGTATAAATTTGTGCAGCTATTAAAGTGTGTGCAAATGTTGCCATTGTTTGAAATTTTATATTGCCTGTGTTACTCTGTACATTATTATTATGTGGTAGTGCAAATTTTACTTTTTTACATATTATCTATTCTATTACTGTATGGAGCTGTTCTCCCAGGCCTCTGCTGAAAATGGGCAGCCCTGCCCAGTTGGACATTTCCCAGTATACAAATGCAATATAAATAAAATTAAAAAAATCCCTTAACTCTGAAGCAGGGATGAGTGGTGTTATATTCAGTGCCTGTTTTCAGAATTCTTCCAGTTAAATATTTCTTCCCATATAGGTGTAGTCTTGTTTAACTGATCCATATCACAAAACATACATGTCATCTATTCAGTATTAGAGGCATTCCCAGCACTGCTTCACTGCTGTCAGATCAGAACCCTTAAAGTACAGTATTCTGGGATAAAATGGTGCAAACAAAAGTTAACCTGGCGGAGTGCCAAGCAGGTGTTTTTTAACAGTTTAGATCAGATAGCAAACCCTGCACAAGCATGCTGACACACCTTTTCAGGAAATATGGCCATTTTTAGGAGTGCTTTCTTCTCTTTTTGATTACAGGAAGCAAGATTTCAGTCTTCATGTTCAGCAAGGGGCTGAACTTACTCTGCATTGTTTCATAAATGAGAGCCACAGGAGCTGTTAAACTTAATTCTAACTTCTGCCAGCCAAGCCCAAGAAGAAGCAAGTACTTCTATTTTCTGCAGTGCGGTGCAGCAGAGCACAGTCCAATATGCCCAGCATCCAGACTCCCAGGAATCCCAGACCCAGGCGAGGATGAGAAAATTTACTTTCTTCAGTGGTTCGACCTCCTCCGGCTCCAGGTAACTAAAAAAGAATACAAAAAGCTGCATATGTAATGTATGCTGACAAATATTTGAAGCCACATTTTTGTATTCTTCTCAGGTGAATGAAAACTTGTGATACAAACCTGCTGAAAGAAATCAATCAATGCACTACTTAAAGATAGGCAGTGTACTCTATACATTGTTACACTTTTCCTGGAGGGTAGGTAGTAATATCTGTTAGTAGGGAGCATGAGGTGACCGACTGGTTTGATTGTTTTAAATTGTTTATATGAGTGTTTCAGGAGTTGTGGACTGTAGAGAGCTGCATCATACTGAATCAGGGGTACAGAAATAGTAGTACTTGTGAAAGAAGTACCTGTTCCACTGGATTCATGAGAATTTAAGATGCTGTCATCAGTGATCCTTTCCCCGTATTGCTTCAGTGTTGCTCAGACAACAAGCAACAACAATGGCCTTTCTTTGTTTTCTTTTGTGGACAGACATTTTTCTCTGAGTATAAAATCTTCTGAGTAACAGTTTTTTAGACATGTATTTGAGGTGGTTCTTATCCTCTAAACCAGACCGGTCCTTTTTTTCTTTTTTTTGCAAGGGGTGAACACTGTAAACATTCCTTTCAACCTCTTAGCACATGAAATCTGGGCATAGGTAAAGTAATGGGGAGCAAAGCCCCCAAAAATAGCGACAGATTTTAAATATTGTTGACAGTTGATAGAATAACAGGTTTTGCATTAACATGCATTTTCTGAAGGACATGAAGTTTAAAACGTGATTTCAATCCTCAATGATTTTCCAGAATCCAAACATTTTAAAAGACCAGATCAAAATATGAGACAAAAATCTGCAGATTCTGTGAAAATCTGGACAGTTGAGAGGTATGTATACACTTTTAATCCATGCTGACAATATATACAGGGATGATTCTGTTTCATTTTATAACTCCCTTTCAGTGGTGTGCCTGTTCTCCAAAACTTTTAGTAAATTGAATGTGACACCTAAAATCATCCAAACTGTACGCAACTGCATTCATGATAGAAAAGCAGGGCTCCAATCAGTATGACAATGAATAGATTTGTAAAGATATCGCAGTCACAAAAAGGTGCACCAAAACACTTTTTGAATAGCTTGAGGATGATCGTTTATTATTTGTTTCTGAAGGTAGTGACTCATTTACAGAAAAAGAATGCTAATGATAGACATTTTTGAGATCTGGAACAGTAAATTTAAAATGCTGTATAACACAGCACCTTGTAAATAGAGTAGGAAGTCTGTTTATTCTGCCTTGTCATACAATAAGATGATTTAACCCATTCACTTCAATGGAGCTCAGGAAATGTACACTGCAATGTCCAATGGGTGGAACCTATGCCTTTTGATAGAATCAAATAATGTCCTTAGATTTCAAACAAATGTGCATATTTCTGGAACCATAGCAGTTATGAAACAAATATAAATGGCAAACTCTTCAGCACAAACTATTTTTACAGTGGTAGCATTTGTTAGATTCTATGTCTTAAAATGAATTTTATAAGTCACAGTAAACACACTAATTATTACATTTATAATATTTTATTAACAACCTACAATATCTCTGCAACCACTCAAGTTACACACATACTGTCAGCAAAATTGTATTCATCTAGTTGAGAACTTTCATATGAGGTTAAGAAGATGTTTGTGTTACTTGGTTGTTGAGATATTTAGAAAAATGTGAATATATATATATATATATATATATATATATATATATATATATATACACACACACACACACACACACACATATATATATATATATATATATATATATATATATATATATATACATTAACAGCATAAAAACAATAGTTAATATCTATTTACCTACAATAGACAGAGGTCAAATATCAATACAGTTGAGTTTGCCATTGTGTAAGCTTTAAATTAAATATTTTAAAACCTTGCATATAGCATGGTTTTAGAATTAGTGATACAAATATGAATAAGCAATATTTGACACTTAGAGGCGTCAGTAGGAGTTAACTGCATATGTACCTGAAGGAGTCACTCAGATGTGATGAGTTAAGGAGTGTAGCCAGACATTTCCATTTTGTGCATTCAGCCTTATACTGTTGCCACAGCAAAGAACCATTAAAATGTGTGCACATCACTACCAGTGTTACCCCACATTCTCTAGAAAACTGCATCTCATCTTCATTTGTTACTCCCTGCAACAGTAAAAAGGGTAGCTTTCAGATGAGCAGTCCTATCTGTAAGGCAAGCAGTATATAGATGTACAGATGTTTGTATGGTAGACATTAGTTTTGACAGTTGTCCTTTGGCATGTATGAGCCATAATGTTCCACACAAAAGTTTATATAAACATACTAAGCTGCATATGGAGTATGCTTCTCTCCAAGATGACTACTGATTTAAGCTTCCATTTTTTGTGTGTAGTGAATTTATTGTAAAGCATGATGAGGTGCAATGGGTTTTGTGGGTTTATTTGAGACAACTGATTATGTATTGTATTATTGTTACCTAATTTCTGTATGTATGTAATATATTTTTATATTTAAAAAGAAAGCTAGTGAGGCATATATAAAGACTAATAGCCAACAGTTATGCACCTGCAGTTTAGGAATATAGTAAGCCTTATCCATGATGAAGTCAGGCACTTAATGGCTGTTTTGCTTTCATAATCAAACAAACCAACTTTACAGTCTTTAGAGGTTGCCAAATGCTATGTAATAGAAGACTGACAGTAGATGCCCCAGCAGTTATCATATAGCAGTATTATGAAATTGGATGTACATACAGTCACAACATTAAACAGATCAGAAGTAAAAGCTTCCCTCTAAGAAATTTCTTTTGCATTTGTTAGACAACTGCTTTTAGGAATTATTTCTGTCTGTGAGTGCCTGTTATTAAATATTAGATGCACATCTTCAGGCACTTAAACAAGTATCATTGTTGTGCAATTCTGCCCTACAGAGTGATTCCTTATTCAGTCCCTCCAGCAATCCAGACTCATTAAAACTACAAAATGCTTTATTTGCATAGACTGAAATATTTTTTTTTTCAAGTGTAAGACTATAAATTAACCTGTACTCTAATGGCACAGATCAAAACAACTGATTTCTGCAGGAAAGCAAGAATGCTGTGCACCCCAACATGGGGTTAAACGCCTTCATTTCCAAAATTACATATACCAACTCCACAGTTGCCTAACTTTAGGAAAGGGAGAAACTCTGCAAAACAGCAAACAGCAGTGTTCAACAATCACTGTTTTAAATCTATCTTAATTGAGCAAGTGATTTCCAATGAACCAGTCATCAAGGAAACATGGGACAGCCTCCACAGTCTGCAAGCAAAATTTAATTCTGGGATTTATTTGAACATTCTTTCACTCTTACTTCATGTGGTAAGTTCATACAGTGACTATGTTCAAAGAGTGTTTAGAGTAATGCATGCATAGATTTATACCTTTGTAAATAAAGTCAGGTAATGCAGGATATGTGCAGATACAGAATTCAGGAAGGTAAGCAACAATTAACATTCACAGCAACTGCCCTGCGCAGATCTGATAACATCTCTGTTACATAATACATTCTGTTCCTTGGTAAAACATTGTACATTTCTTTTTTGTTTTTTTGATGGTTTTATCATCTTTGGCAGAGAGTTTACTTAGCATTAGTTTAGCAGTTAGTTAATTAATAGGCAAAGATTTGATTTGTATTTATTTTAGTTTTATTTTATACAAGTTTAGTAGCTAGAGCTTATTTAATTTGTATTTATTTAGATTCTATTTATTTTAACTTTATGAGTCTGTAGCAGTTAATTTCATTTTTATAAAAGAAAAATGTATTTTAGTTTTATAAAAGTTTAAAGTTTTATACAAGTTCAGATATTAATATAAATAAAACAGTTTTGTTCTGGCTATATTTTGTGTTAAATATTAATGTAGAAGCAGTTAATTTTATTTTTATAAAAGACAATTGTATTTTAGTTTTACACAGGTTTGTTCTGGTTATATTTTGTGTTTAATATTTGTCTGCTCTTCAGTTTGTGTTTAAAAGTTGGTATTCCAATATCCCACAATTTCATTGGAGTAGGTGGGGTTACATAATTATGTATGCACATTTTATGTTAATCAGCATACAGATTTTTGGCCAGGTATACCTACTTTTCATGTGCCCTTGTACATATTTTTGATAATTCCAGGTTGAGACGTATGTTAATGACTTACATATAAAACCTAGTTGATCATGGGTGTAATTGTTTAAGCATGACACTTATGATAATTATTGAAAAATAAACACCAAAAAAATAAGTGTCTTAGGTGTAAGAAAAAAACTAGTTATGGTTCAAATTTACACCCGACCAATAGACTCCATGAACTCTAGAAACTCTATGTAAAGTTCAAACATTTTTAATAGCACAGTTTTGTGAAATACACTGAATTTAGTGCTTTCCTCCATTAAACTGGACTTTTTCAGAATTAAATAATGCTGTCACACCCCCTCTTTTTATACTTGTAGAAAACAATTAAGCTCCCATTATTACACATTAATTGCCATTCAAACAGTGAAAATTACAAAGCACATTCATAAAAAGATGTTAAAAATATACAATCTAGTAAACATATATACATAAAAATTCTACAAAACAGTATATATATTTTAAAAAATATTTAAAAATATTTATCAAATTTCCACTTCAGCATTGGTTGCAAATTTATCACATCATTAATACCTGGAGGAAAACTAGCACTCAATTTAATCTCTCTAACTTAAAGAAGAGTTTTAATATCTCCACCCCTATGATTAATTTTGACTTGTTCTAATAGAGAATATTTAAAACCAACACAAATCTTGCTTGTGGATAAATGTTTAAAAAGGGCATTGTTAATGTTTTTTTGTTTTTATATGGTAAGTGTGTTCATAAATCCTGTTCCTGAAGGCTCTGCCTGTTTTGCCCACATAGAATGCTGGACACTGACAACACTTCACTAAATAAACTACTCCTTTTGTCAAACAATTACCTGTGAAAAATCTAATCTTTGTCTGAATTTTGTTATCTAATATAATTGAATCTGCCTGCAAAATATACTGACACTGATTACAAGCCCCACACTTGTAAGTCCCATTCATGTTCAAAATATTCTTATACAGACTACAACCTTCAAAAACTTGCTTGAAATTAGAATACATTTTATAAACAAATGTAGGCAAAGGACTAGGATTCCAGAAATTTCAGGATTACTAGTTAAAAGTGTCCACCTTTCCGAAAAAATCTGCTTAACTTTCTTAGCTTGACTACCATACCCCAGTATCATCGCTCTGTCATATTTAACAGATTGTGATATTTGTTCAGGTTGTGATAAACCTGACCCTAAAAGTGGCTTTTATTTATTACCCCATTGTGCCAATATATATTCCCTTGTCTCATTGACAAGATGTAATGGATACCCTCTCTCTAGAAACAACCTGGTTATTAAATCCAACTCAGCTTTAACATCCTCAAACTCAGATGTCATCCTTGCTGCTCTAATCATTTGCCCTTTAACTATGCTCTTTTTTTATGTAATGGTTGGCTACTGTTGTATTCCGGTAATTATTACTAAAGGTTGGCTTCCTATATAATCTGGAGCTAAATTCTTTTGTCCTCCTTAAAGATCATCCTGTCCAAATAATTAATGCTTTCAGAGCTGAAACAGTATGTAAACTTTAAAAATGAAGAAGACAGATTTAAGTATGTCATAAAATTTTCAATTTCAAGGATGGGTCCCTTACATAATATAAAAATATAATCCATGTATCTCACATAGAGCCAAGTAAATTTCTTATAAAATCACTGTTAAAAATTGTTCCACTTTCCCATTCACATAAAACTAAATTTGTATATATAGGGGCACAGGATGCTCCCATCGCTACCCCTTTAATTTGCTTGAAATATTCCCCTTCAAAAGAAATAAAATTATTAACTAAAACCAGACTCATCAAGTCTTAATTAAATCAATAGTCCCAATATCTAAAAAGTTTAGCTTACGGAAACTGTCAAAAAAAGTTCCAAACCCTTTTCCTTTGGTATTGATGAAAATAAATCTATAACATCAACAGCAAGAAAAACTATATCATCAGATCATAAGCTCTTCTTTAACCTGCTCAAATAGTCCCAGAAGTCAATAAGTAATTGTTCTACTATTTTGTAAATTGGTTTCAACCATTTATCTATAACAATTGCTAACAAATACAACTTAGAGTTCTTTCCTGAGATGATGAGCCTAAATGGTGGTCTAAATAAATCTTTGTGAATTTTGGATTGGAGAATGAACATTCTCCAGCAGGGTATTAATGTACAAGTAATACCTACTGAAAAACACATCTGCTGCTTCATGGCAGCATATCAAGCTGCCGTGGAGCTCAGACAGAGAAAACTAACGGTGCCATTATTTTACATTTGCTAAGCAATGCTTTACCTGTTTAGCAAGGGTAAAATAAAAAAAGAAAAAAATTAAAATAAAAAAGTGCATGTGTGTGTGTGTGTGTGTGTGTGTGTGTGTGTTTATGTATGTGTGTGAGAGTGTATGTGTGTATGAGACTAAGAGAGAGAGAGAGAGAGAGAGAGAGAGAGATCGATTGTGCTATTATTTTACACTCACTAATCAGCGGTTTTGCTGTTTAGCAAGTGTAAAAAAAATAAATAAAACAGGAAAAAGAAGTGTGAATGAGTGTTTATGTTGCTGTCTGGCTGTATGAGTGAATGCAAACACAAAAGCAGAAGATACTGTGTGTGTGTGTGTGTGTGTGTGTGTGTGTGTGTGTGTGTGTGTGTGTGTGTGTGTGTGTGTGAGAGAGAGAGAGCGAATGAGTGAGATGACTACTAACAGCAGCAGTAAAGAGGTTTGCATACCTCTGCACCTTTCAGCTGACGAAATGTGGATAAAGCCTAAAATAAAGGGGGAACAAAGGCTTTAAAATAGAAACATGTTTTAATTATTGCTATTATAAAATTACAAAGTTGTTTAAGATTTGTGTTAGCATGATTTTTTTCTGAAGGAAATACAAGTTTGAAACTCAAATGTATGTAGTTATTTAGTAACTTCAATCTCCAATGACTGCCAATGAACCAAACAATTTAAGAGTAAAGGCCCAAAAAATAAATACTTGGTTATTTTTTAAAGTGTTACATTTTGGCTGTAAAATGCTTCCTCCAACACCATTAACATATACTATAGCAAGTTTGAAACATTAGGCGTAGGAACTATTTTACATCAAAAATATATTAAAAATATAGTAATAAAAAAGTAAGTAAGTAAAACACAACAATTTTACAGAGAGCCCATTTTCTAAGAGCAATAATGCTATCCAGCGTGTGTGTTAACACATACCCTGGAGGGCATTATTGCTTGCATAACACCAACCTTTGATATGTGTCTGCCCATCTGTCTCCATCCACACCCCATCTCTCTCACCCTTTTGCACTGTTCACTGTTCATTAGGCTGATGGATGTAAATGTCATCCTATGGCATTTTCATACTGTCATTACTTTGCTGAAGGCAAAGACAACTTCACTGGCTCAATAAATTAGCACTGTCCTTTCGATGGTGTGATTTTGAGTTTGTGAATTAAGATTTTCTTTGTGGCGTGTTGAGATAATGATCAAGTGTACAAACTTAATTTTGCATCTTGACAAAAGTTGAAATCCAGCATTGGTGAAACTTGTACTGCCTGCTTTTGTAACTCTCTTTCATGTGTATGTGTTGCCTATGTTTCTGTCTAACTCCTTTCTGTTTTAACAGTTGTAGTTCTAAGTAGTTGCATGAAGTTTGGCAATAAGCAAGTGCAGTATGTGATGCTAAATAGCATTTCACATGCTATTGCAGAATGTGGTAAGTTTTTGCCTTAGATCGCATTGCCACAGTTAGCTTAATGCAAATACGAATATGTCCATTGAGCTATAGTAAAACAGACAGAGTAAGAAACTGTGATGCATTAGCCTTCTGGATATCATGGAAAATGTAAGGAAGACTACAGTTGATATTAGTGTAATGAATACTGCTGCCTATCTAATGATTTTATTGAATGAGTTGTGAGTATCTCTTACAATATGTGATTGAAATTTAGTACAACATGAGCTCCTCTGTGGTGAGCTAAAATAATCAACCTGTCTGTAAAGTTTTATTTCTACTGCCAAAGGTTAAAATCCTGACCTATGTTAGTAATGTAATTGTTCTCCATATTAATATTACTTATGTAAGTGTGTGCTACATGTATTATCAACAAAATGCCAACCTCATGGCAAGAACATGTTTCCAATTTCTTACATGTTCCTCATCTAGATTTATGTGGATGCATTGTTTATTGTCAATCCTCTAACTTCTCTATCCCTGTATGAATCATATAATGGTACAGAGCAGGACACATTCTGATTGAGGAAACAAGCAATGCAAACATGCCATAAAGATGTTCATAGATTCATAGGTTCATAGGTATGTACTAGGCTATCAGCCCTAGGGCTTATATAAGCCTAGCCAAATGAAGTTCCCTGGCTTTCGCCACTCAAGAAAATTATTTTCCTATGCCCCTGTCTAGCAGCACCACAGCAGTGATCCCCAGGGTGAATTTCCTGTTTCCCATCCAGTTGTCAAGATTTCTCTTAAAGAGGGCTAATGAGGAGCTTTGCTTGATGTGAATGGGTTACCTGTTCCAGAGCATGGGAAATCTCTGGGACAGGAATCGATCCCTCCAGCATGTTCTGTTTATTGTGGTGACAAGGTTTAGGTCCCTGCAGCGTGTGGCTCGAAGAGATTGGGATTTCTTTACATGGAGCATATTCATCAGATCTGAGTTAGACATGGCTTTGTATGTTAGGCAGAGATCGTCTCTGAGTAGGTGATATGTGACGGAGTAGAGCTGGAGTTTTTTGAGATGGTCTGCGTATGGCATCTGTTTGAGGCCAGTAATCCTCCTAGTGAGGTATGTCTGTGGCCATTCTAGTTGTTGCAGATGTCTTGCAAGGTTACTCTATAATGGGTCTGATGAGGGATGAGTAGAGATGAACAATGACCTCTCTTTTTCTGGAGGAGAACCCCTTTGTGATGAGGTCTGCCACATAGAAGGATTTCCTGACTACTGTGGCAACATGATTATCAAAGGAGAGACTACTGTCCACCTGTGCCCGAAGGTCTCTTATCACACTTTCGGTGTTTAGTAGGCTACCGCCTATGTGGTAGTTCATGGGTATGGTGTTTTTCCCAAAGAGGATGGCAGTGAACTTCTTGGCATTGAGCTTTAGGCCATGACTTTGACAGCAAGCATCAGTCTCAGTGAGGCCTCTTTGTACAATGTCCACATCCTTAGACAAATCTATTATGGCTCCTAGTTTGCATCTGCAAATTTCATTAACAAGAGACCAGCTGTATTAGCCTGGATTTCAGAAAAGCAGATACTGAACAGGAGAGGACTCAGGACTGAACCCTGTGGTACTCCACTTGTCACTGGTCTGAAGTCAGATTTGGAGTTGGCTATTTTCACTGTGTGGGTTCTGTCAGTGAGCCAGTTGGCTACCCATCTTGTGACATATGTATTTATGCCTAGTCCAGTGAGTTTATCTATAATACCCAAGTGGAGGATGGTGTCAAAAGCCTTGGCGAGGTCAAGATAGGCTGTGTGCACCTCCTTACCCTCATCTACAGCTCTGGTGACTGCTTTGAAGAAGTCAATCAGGTTTAGGAGGCATGATCTACCTTTTAGAAACCTAAACTGAGTTGGGTCCAGAGTTTGGAGGTTAACCATGTCTTTGTTTATAAGTTCCAGGATGATGCATTCCATGGCCTTGCAGACCAGGCTCGTCAGGCCTATGGGGCAGTCGTTCTCGGGGTCAGTGGTAACACCCCCTTTGTGGAGTGGGATAACCATCACTGTGTGCCATTCCATAGGCACAAAGCCTGAAGTGAGGCTATGGTTGAACATGATACTTAGGTAGGGTGCCAGTTAATTCTGTAGTTCATGCAGAATGCAGCCTGGGATGATGTCCAGTCCCACGGATGCTGAGTTCTTGGCTTTGGAGAGTGCAGTCTTTACCTGTGAATCCACGATTACAGGGGCTTTGCAATCTTCCAGTATAGAGATGGGCCCTTTGGGGGTGAGGGGGGTAAAGTTGAACCTGTCTGCCAGGATGTTGGCAATATCAGTTCATTTGATAAATGTAGTGCCATTGTGCTGTAGTTCCGAGCAGATCTGAGTATTGCCATTGAGATTCTTGACATAGCTGTAGAAAGATTTGTGGTTGTCTTTAGAATCCATGGTGATTTTATTTTCATAACTAGCTTTGGAGGATTTTATGAGGGATCTCAGCTTCTTGCCGAGGCTGACCAGGGAGTTCCTGCAATCATAGGATTTTAGTCTTTTTGGCAACAGTTTCTTCCTTCTGTTGTAGAGTTTGTTTATGGCAGGGGACCACCAGATTGGCTTCCTTTTTTTGGATGATAGCATCTTGGTTTTGTTGGGGATGGCACGATCCATGCACTCGTTTATGTGCTTATACAGTGCTTTTGTATATGATTCAGCAGTCGTGTTCTCTATTTTCCATCTGTGTGGGTGACATGAAGTTGGCCACTTCTGATTTAAGAAGCATGAAGTTGGCTTTGGAGAAATTTTTTACGGTGGTTTCTTTAATGGAAGGTGGGGGTGGGATTTGGATGCCGAGGGTGATTAGCTTGTGGTCGGACCTGATCAGCGAGAGTTTGATCTCTGATGTGGAGCATCTATTACCCATATTGGTAATGACCAGGTCCAGGATGTTGCTGCTCCTGGTAGGGGTATGGACAAGCTGATCCAGGGTGTTGGAACTGATGAATTCCAGAAAACGTTGGGCAGATGAGTTAGTACATGCGTAGTTTTCCCAGTTGATGGTGGGGTAGGTGAAATCTCCTGATATTAAGGTATGGGCTGTACCTTAATATTATCCAGTATATGGAGAAACATGGAGTGGGCATCCTGGGGCATGGAGGAGGATCTGTAACAAGCTACAACCTGAATTGCAGTCTTTCCCAGTGTTAATTGTACTTGGATAATTTCAGATGCATTATGTTGAGCAACTGGCTTGGAGGTGAGGATATCCTTTATGAATATGAACATGCCTCCTCCTCCTTTAGTGTTTATGTCCAGGTTAGGTGGCCGAAAGGTGTGGTAAGAATTGTAGCCTGGTAATGCAGGAGTGCTCTCTGGAGCCTTAAAACAGGGTTCTGTCACTGCACAGATGTCGATGTTCTTCATCTTAAAGAGTGCCTCGACTGAGTGCATTTTGAGGTTTAGACTTCTAGCACTGAGTAGCATTACCCTTAGATTTTGCTTGTTTGTATCTACTATGGTGGTGCATTTGATGTTTCAGCCTTGCCTAAAAAAGGCACTATAGGGGCAGCAAGAGCCATAGCCAGTATCAGGAATCCCAGAGGCGACAGGTGCAGGCCATCTCTGGCAAAGCATTGTGGCCTGCCAATCATGTCATCCCAGGCAGACAGATACTGGATCCCCTTGGAATGACACCAGAAGCTTAGCCAATTGTTGAAGTCAATCATTTTGTCCTTGTACTGTGGTATCATTCTGAGTGATGGCAGGATGCTACTCAGGGCTAGTGTCATACCTGTCTGAGCCAAATGGTCAGAGAACTCCTCCATGTCTCTTTTCATGTTGTCCAGGGAGGTATGCCTCAGGTCATTCACTCCAACATGGACAATGACAGAGTCATATTTGTACTTGTTGTGGAGTGACCTGAGTGCATGCATTATATGGCAGATCCTGGCAACAGACAGGTAGCTGACATTAACTTTCTCCTTGTTTAGCCTGGTGAGAGGGACATAAGTGTGCCTGACTATAGAGTCACCAGTGACTAGTGTGTTGGGTACATTGTTTTTCCTTATGGGCTGAGGTTGAGAGGCACACTGATTTTGTGGGCTGTGTGTCATTTGGGTAGTGTTGGGGGTGGTGGTTGCCTGTGTTTCAGATTTGGAGGTCGCTGTTATTTGGGCAGATTTTTATTGAGAGCCTCCGCAAATGTATGTGTGTGTTTTGTGTTACTATGTGTGGGTTTGGGTAATGCAGCTTTTGATGGACTATGTGTAGAGTGCAGTGTGGTGTTTACCCTCTCCTCTTGACTGTTTAGTTCAATCTTGGCTGGAGAGAGCTTGGCTTCCAGTTTGGCTATATCAGTGCATCTCTCACAGGTTGTAGTTTTGGGTGGTAGGAGGAGAGGGTTGTCAGTGTACATGAGACAATTGCTACATTGCCCCAAGATGCCCAGATTCATCAGGTGGAGAGGAGAAAACACCCAAAGCTGACCCTTAGACATGCCTGGTTAGTGCTTATTAATTTAAGTACTAAAAACTGATTTCCTCTTTATAAGTGAGAAAAGTTGACTGCTGCAGTAATTTGTAGATTATTTAGTACTTGCAACCAGATTTGGACAGTGCTGAGCACAAAGAAACAGTTTTGAGTGCTAAATCTAGAAAACTGGCTAGTTTTAAGGGAACAGAAATAGTTTTGAGTGCTAAAACTAGAAACGTGGCTAGTTCTAAAGCAAAATTTGAAGGGCAGACTTTCTGACACTGGGAATAATTTAACTACAGTTAAATGCCGCTGCACAATGTCCAAAACTGCGCAAGCATGGGTTTTTAAACAGAAATATGAAAGGGATAGAAATAGCCCAAAATGGCCAATAAAACTATAGATTCTGAGCTGAAACCACTCCTCCAGTGATAGGCTGTTCAAAGCTCACCACTCTCTCTGATGAATGGAAAAGCTTCCCTATATCTTAGAAAGGTCTGGGCAACACAGAAACTTACAAACAGCCCAGAATTCAGCAAAATCTGAAAACCAGACTCTACTGGTTCTAGAAAGGCAGGAAATGAATAGAGAGAGAGGATTTTTTTTTTTTTCAAACGTTAAAGCAGATACAGGAATACAAACACTTTTAAAGCGGAAAAATGGCTATCATACTTGCTTGTGTAGCCTTTAACAGTTAAATAGTTGAAAAACACTTCAAAATTATCAATTAAAGTGCAAACAGTATAAGAATTCAAAATAAGTTCAAATAAGTAGCAAAGTTAATAAAAAGTGGTTGGAATAATGCGGCTATCCTCCAGTGACAGATAGGCTGTTCAAAGCTCACCTCTCTCTCTTTCTCTCTGATAAATAGAGAAGCTTCCCCTCTATCTTAGAAAGTTCTGGGCAACACAGAAACTTGCAAACAGCCCAGAATTCAGCAAAATCTAAAAACCAGAGTCTACTGGTTCTAGAAATGTGGGAAACAAATAGAGAGATAAGATTTTTTTTTTGAATGTGGCATAACACAAGCCCTTATGTGTCTCTCCATCGCTGTGCCACTCATCACTTCCTGTGTCTCATCACATTATACAGTAACTTATTTAGTAGGCTGATATATGACATCTCATCTTATATCATGTGGGTACAGTCGTTACTGTGAGGAAGCATAATGTCCACACTTCACAAGATATTATGCCTTACATATATAGTTAGGATATGTGCTGAGTCACAATAATTATTTCAAAGTACATACCATCCCTGTCATGTTTAATGCATTGTCCACTTAATTAACTTGTGATATCCTTTGAAGCATGGGTGCTATATAGTAAGTATAAAAGTTTATTTCAGTAGGCATTACTGACACAGTTTGGCAAGTCATTCCTATGTAGTCTTACAGTTATGATCAAAATTAATTACGGTAGTCACATTCTGACACCCTTTGTAAAATTATCTGCATACTGATCTCAAAAGCTGGTTGACCTCTGCGTTTTCTTTTAACTCAATAACTTATACCTTGCACCACAGAGAGAGTTAGGTGATAGGTGGACTTTCTCCACTCAGTACTGTCCAGAGTGCTGATGGCTATGCATTGCCACTAAGCGTGGTTGCACTGCGCAAAGCTAACTAATTTATGACTTTCACTTTTTTCCTTCAGCAGTGAGGCATGTTTGCTCACCACCAAATGTCATGCAAATGGGGAAGGTTAGCACAACAATTCATTTCTGAATTAAGATTTTGCCATAGCATGTCACAGGTAGAGTATAACATGCAAAGTCTATGTCTACAAGACACTGAGCATGTACTGCCATGACAAATGTTGACATCATGACACATTAAACATTAACATAAAACAGATCTGTTCTACATTTAATCACAAGCAAAACATTTTCTCTCTTCTCCTTACTTGTGGGAGGAGCACTAAACACTGCTACCTCTCATTCCAAGTTTATCACCTCAAATTAGAATAACACATGTGCTGATACATTGCCAACATCTGCACAAATGAGTTTCTCCGCATTGCACTGTAGGAAGAGATTTTGAACACATTTCTGCATTTTACTACTTCATTGCTTGGAAATATTTTACTATACCCAAGAAAACAGGAGTGAATGTGTTGTTGACTCAACATTTCATGCTGGACAGTTATGTCTGCACTGCAGCACTTGCACTTGTAAATGATAGACAACCACATAGGACCTTGGCACACATTATTCATCATTACGTAGCCCTGCTGTACTGGAACATTATGGATTGTTTGGTATTGACAGCGCACATTGCCCATGTAAAACAGGTACAAGTCAGTCTCAATATATATTAATGACAGCATAGTGACCTAAGTCAGCAGTATGTATTTATTGATCAGAAGATTGTAGTTCATCCTTCATATCAACAAATAAGGCTTTGCACAAAAACCTTAACAGCACAATATTTTCTCTGACACAGAATAAGAAACTAATTCTATGTATACTGCAGTCTCACACTGTAGAAATCAGACTTTTGTGGTGGCACTTGTGTTAAGTACTGTGTGCTTTAGATTGTGTGACTAGATAGGTAGGGTATTCTAATTTCACAACAGTCAATGTGTGTGTGTGTGTGTGTGTGTATGTGTGGGGAGTTGTGTAAATATGGCCTTACGATTACATACTGTTTGCCTTACTGAATTAGCAGTTTGGAGAAACTTTCACACTGCAGGATGAGTCCACATCAAAGTCACACCTTTCTCCTAACATCACCAACTCTGCAACACAGTGCTAATATCATCATCTGTAAAGTGTATTCTCACAGTATATAAGTTAGAGTCCTGCTGTGGCACTTGTGTTAAGTACTGTGTCCTCTACATTTTGTAACTAGATAGGTGGGGATTCTAATCTCACAACACTGGGCCATAGCATCACTGGAAGACTAATTAACAGCTGTGCTCATTTGACTCCCACTTGTGAGAATCATTTACATGGTCACATCAAGCCCACATCCCCTTTTCCCTCTGTCCACAAATGCATTCTGTCTGCAACACACTGATGAGGTAATCATTTCAATAATGTAGTCTGACATGGGTCTACATCACAAATTCTAAAGATAAAAAGAGCGAACACTGTTTTATCGAACACTAAAAGTCGAAATCACTAATTATCAAAGCGCAAAAAAAAATCCAAACACAAAATGTAGTGGGGGCTTCACCCCCAACACCCACCGATGTGGGGGGGGGGTTGAGCCCACCATACCCCCCACTTAAATATATCAACTCCAAGATCACAACACAGTGGAGCAAATGGCAAAGTCCCGAAAATGGCCCAGTGTTTTTTCCCTGGGAAAAAAATCACTGTTCCGTGTCTTTGATATTTAGTGCTTTCGGCTTTTAGTATTTGATAAAAGAGTGTATCTTTTGAGCTTGTGATATAGACCTGTCTGACACCACTAAAGTCTGACCTCTGCTGTGGTACTTGCATATAATATACTTGCATGTAGATTGTGTCAGTAAATAGGTAAGGAGTTTGAATAGAGTACTGAGACTCTCCTGACTGTGTGTAACTGTAGATAAATGCAGACTTCTCCTGTGGTGCACACTTATAATACACTTGTTTGTAGATCATGTCAGTAGCTAGGCAGTGAGTTCATCCTTGCAGAAATCCACTCTCACAACATTCAAGACCAACCAATCCTGTGGCACATGCATATAATTCACTTGCTTGTAGACTGCGCCAGTAAATAGGTAGGGGTTGGATACAGCCGTGAGACACTCCTGGCTGCGTGAATGTAAATGGATGCAGGTATGTCTTACAATGGCTTACTGTGAAAATTTCAAATGCTGTTATGTGAACTTTGATTGTCAAAAGTCAGTTTATCAAAGTTTCATAACAGCGATTTGAAAATGTCGAGCTCGCAACAGTGAATGCTAGTGTGCATTTGCTGTTGTGAGATTGACATATGAATTGGAGATCACACTATGTTGGGGATTGGGAACTTTGCCCTTTTCCTCACTGTAGTGTTGTAAAGTAAATCACAACTGATGCTTGTGTTTCATCAAACCTTTCGTAGCTTGTGATGTTAAGTATGTAGAACAAATCCTGACATCTCTGCATACACTCAGTATACATGTTAACAGCATCGTTGCTCACATGTGCTATGTTTATGTGCAGATGGCATTTCCTCTTACAAGAGCTTATTCCAAATTTAATTTTAAAATGCTGTATTGAAGACTGATGCTGTCATTTGAATAGATTGTCCTTCTATATCAGTTGTAGTAAGGCACATCCACAGGACTGAGGACATGAGACGATGCTGACTAAGTAAGGCATGTGTTCCAATACAGGATTATATCCATATTGTACATAATTGTTGTTCTACTGTGTCAGTGACAGCAGCAGGGGGCTGCATGTGTGTTTGGGTATACCTTGCATCAAGCAATATTGTCTGACATGCAGCAATATTATTGCTAATTAATTACAGGGACACATATTCCTCAGTTAACAAACATGATATAATGTTTTCACATCCTTACATATAACAATTGGAAATGCACTTATACCATGGCATATTCATTGATCCCACTATGATGCTGATTTTCTCAGTGTATAGCTAAGTGTTCTGAACCAGCTTTAAAAGACTGTAAGCATTTGTGTCCATAAATGTTATGCAGGAATGTCATCTCCCCAATTCTAATGCACACATATAGAGTGATAGAGGCCTCCTCCATCCATTTTATCAGATAAAAATTATGGGCAGATAAAGTACATCTGATTTAATGACTTCATATTGTTGGAGTTCAGCAGCTGAGATAATTCCACTGCAGCACATATTATTTGTAGGAGTTGTACAGCTTGATGTTCAGTTCTAGCATGGGAAATCATTTTATTTGAACGTTGTTGTTGTGTCTTTCAGCTTTTCCCGGTTAGGGGTCGCCACAGTGGAACACCAGTCCGCTAATGATTGGCAGTTGATTTTTATGTGCTGAGTTGCCAGCCCTAACGCACAACCTTCAACAAAGGTACGCTCATTCACGCATGTCTCCACGCAGAAGATGCTCTAGCTGAGAGTTGAACCGGTCAGCGTCTTACTGTGAGGCAACAACGCTACCGCAGCACCACCACCGCGGATATTTTATTTGAACATACTGATGTCAAATAACAATCATTTCATCACATCAGTATTATCCCTTGATACATTGCATGAACAAATGTGAAAGTAACTTTTGATTTCATAGCAGTATACATTTGTTCTGCCAATGTCATGGTTAGAGTGCTATTGTGGCAAATACATCATGTACTGCAGTGTACACATGTGCTCCAGTTCTTGGTGATATGTGAACAAAAATACAGATAAAACTTCCTTGATGAAGGACAATTGATAAGGCCTGATCACAACTATGTGCTCATGAGCATAGTCAGTTAATTTCCATCAGTCTGACATACTGATATGACATTCATTATCAGGGATCCTTTCTTAATTCACACATTTATTTCAGTTGTTTGTGACAACATCCATTGCTACCTTATGTGGCAGATAGCAACAGTACACAGCTCTGTGGAGTACATCACATCATGTGGTGTTTACATCTGTTCTAATCTGTCTGCATAATAACTGTGTCAGGCATATGTGCCATAAGCAAGGGTATTATTTATGTCACACTGTGCTCCCACATTTGTAACACCACACACACACCTATGTGTAGGATGAATAACCATTAGAATATTAAAGTGCATAATTCACTTCAAGAGTGATCCTCCTTGTACATGTGTTATGCTTATTTCTGTGAAGTATGCAATTAATACATAGCTCAGTGGTAACACTGGTAGCATGGGTTAGATTCTTGCAAAGCAGATTGTGGCTTCTAAGCCATTCATAGTTTCTAAAATGTTATATTGACAAAATGCATGCCATGCTAATATTCCTTAATGTATGCACTGTTCTTGCTAATTGTCATCTCAACCCAGCGTATTATTTCCATTTATATTTCATGTAACCCCCCCTCTTGCAATGTTACTTTGTGTAATTGTGATATCCTATAATATTATATCAATTTTTATTTACCTATATTTGCTCAGGAAGTGTGACCACCATTAATTATTATGACAGACATATTCCACAATTTTATTACTACAAAACTGTCATTGTGACATAAGCATCTTTAAATCAATTATCTTAGTACAATTTGAACAGTTACCCTCCCCTCTTATAATATATTTCTGTATACATATCTTTGACTTTTGTGCACACTGTCCTCAGTACACTTTCCCTGCCTGGTAAGCCACCTATTGTAGCCACTCTTGTTGTTTTTCCTCCCCTCTTACTTATTTCTGTATTCATATGCTTGATTTCCATGCACATTGCACTCAGTACACTTTCCCTGTCTGGTACAGTTTGCATTATTTTCCAATTTAACTCTTCATATTGTCCACAGGTGCACACTTAACAGGTTTGCTTATAGGCAAGCATGTTAGTTTACTGCATGTTCCTGTGCCCCTCAACTATTCATGTAAGCATGATGAGCATATGCACATGCAATTTGCGCTGCTGCTCATTGCGCTAACATGTAAACATGGTATAGACTTCGAGTGAAGCCTACAAAATTGCTTATGAATCCTGGGATTAGCATTTCAAAGTTTGGTTTTTAGAAATAGTTGAAATGCATATTTGTTAAATATCCCTTTAACAGTCTACTTGCAAATGTTTCCAAGACAAGGGCTAATATTATATTACTTATTCTTTTGTTGAATGCTCTTTATAATAGTCACAGAATAAACAATCCATATAT
The DNA here is from genome assembly GCF_019279795.1 of Protopterus annectens. Lineage (NCBI taxonomy): Eukaryota > Metazoa > Chordata > Ceratodontiformes > Protopteridae > Protopterus > Protopterus annectens. Next base: position 1,219,813,718 of record NC_056728.1, on the reverse strand, counting down.
TAGTGTTTATATTCATACCTTTTATTAATTCATTTGTATTTTCTGAACTCATTTGTATTCCCTTTTTTACTTACCTTTTATGTCTATATTTATTGCTTATTAGAGTCAGGGTCATGGCTGAAAAATTTGACAGGCCCGCACACTTATTATGAGCAAATATTAATTTCACAAATAAATAAATAAATTAATATAGGAACATACTACACTTCACAGAACCTGCCGTAATGGCTGTGCATAGCCAATGTATTTATTTTTAATGTAAAAATAAAGTTAACTCCATTTCAGTATGAATGCTGTACAATGTTTTCTGTTATTGCATCATCATGTAGTAAGGTCTGATGATATGTTTGTGGGGGCTACTGAGCTATCACACATGTAAGTGCAGGTGCAAATGTGAGGTCATCTTTTAAAGGTTTATAAGAAGAATCTTTAAAGGAGTAACTGCCATTTAATGGTTACCTTCATAACCCCTTTTGTCAGTAAGTGTTACATCAGCTTTTGATCTCATTATGTACACTGCCTGACTCATAAATTGCCTATCTTTCTCTGTAAGCATCTTGCAGGGTTCTTGCTTACTTACTTATGTATACATCTACTACATATTATACTACATACTACTTGGCACTACAGACTTTATTTGCATCAGACATTCTATGCTTGTTTTACATAAGGACCCTCTTAACTGCAGCAAACTGTCAAGGTCCCACGGGAAACATCTCCCTACACTTTGGCTCCAAAAATACATCACAACTTCACCTGAAAATATATACCTCAGAGTTACATGCCTGTAAGGGCAGGACCATCACAGGTGATTACACGGACTCTTAAACATCTTATTTTTTATTGATCTAATCTATTTTCAGCGGAATAGGTTAGTGACTCATTAGAGCAGACCAGTCTCTAATGAATAAGGTAAAATGGATGCTAATACTACATTCCATTTGAGGTATTTACACATGAATTTGAGGCCATATCTGTTCAAACTATGCATGTTTGCTATATCTCAGAGGGTGGCTTGCAATGGGTATGTGTTTGTGTGTGTGCATGTGTGTGTGTGTGTGAGTGTTTGTGTCTGTGTATGAGGGCTACATTCCCTGCAGAACTCTCAACCTCCCAGCACAAGAAATCTGGACAAAACCAGAAAAAATGGGGGAACAAAGGCCCAAAAATAGGAACAGATAAACTTAAAAAGTAGCTAGAATGACAGAGTTTACATTATTATGTATTTTCTAAAGGATTTAAGTCTAAAACTCTAATGTCTGTCATTAATTAGTATTATTCTGTGACTTCAGTCCTCAATTATTTGCCAGTAAGCCATACATTTTATGAGGAACCAACCAAAAATATGAAGCAAAAATCTGGACAGTTGAGAGGTATGATTCCCTGCATCAGTGAGAGTTTTCCTCTCTATGGCCCTACCCCTTGAAGAGAAAGTAACTCCTGTGATATCCAGTTTCCACCATGGAGTCTACATGGAGTTCACATTTTGGACATGTGCTGCCTTTTTCTACCACAGACAAATAGACAAACAGGTTCTAGTCTGTCATTTCCCTTTCTTCTACAATCAGCTTATTCAGATCCCATGCTACCAATGAAATTTAAATTATCTGGGTTATAGGATTTTGTCCATCTATACTGGCCTGAATAAGCTGAGATATCTGTCCAACAGTCACTTGCTCACTTTCAATTATTCTAGCATATGTTTACATTTTACAGTGTTACCAGTGGCAATAAACAGTACTATATGCATTACTAGAAAGCCCTTAAAAGTTTGAACTGGCTTGAACTACCCCACTACCTGCACTTGTACAACTAGCTACTGCCACAACATAATTTATAAACTCTCTGCCTGTCCTGTATTGAGCTCTTTTCCTCTTTCCTGTCACCCAAATGGGCCCTTTTGTTCTAATGATAAAGAATGTCTCACCATCTATAAATTTCAAAAAGTAATTGGAAGTAGCCTTTACTGCTACTTTGTTGTCAAAAACTTAAAATTCTTTTCCACAGGCTGTTAGAACTGTAACTTACCATCTTTCCTTCAAGCATCTTCTGAAAAACAACATATCAAGATTATGGCTATGCTTATACTATACCCCAGGTCGAACATCAGTCTTATCTACCTTTTTCCACCCTTTTTATACAGATTCTCTACCCATCACCTGGCTATCCTACTTTCCCTACCACTTTACATAACCTCTTCCTATCATCTCCTCCCCATTTATACTAATTTATCTATGTCCCCACCTTTATAGTGACAATTAAACTAAACACGACTTTTACTTACTACTACTGTGAATTGTCAAACGGATGCTCTCTAGAATTGTATATAGTGGCATGCTTTGCTTTTTTCTCATTGTTCTCTTTGTAATATATTTTTGTTATATCTCTTTGCCTTACAATATTGTTGATTATTTTTGAAATATATATAATTCTCAAATGCTTTTTATGTAATGTCTTTGAAAAAATTCACTGTTAAATGGAACTTTACCCCTTGTGACACAGTGGCTCTTGTGACTCAGTTGGACTTTCCCAGTAAATAAATGTGAATAAATAAATAAATAGATGTGTGTGTGTGTGTGTGTGTGTGTGTGTGTGTGTGTGTGTGTGTGTGTGTGTGTGTGTGTGTCTTTTCAGTGTCTTTCAGACTCTAATATCAACCTGCATTTGGCTAAATACATGGTTCAGATTAGATCTCAAATCTACTTATGTTTGGGGTTTGCACACACTACTACCTACCGAGTACTACACAATAAATCTTTGATATTCAATGTCAGCATATGTTTATCCATATGTGTGACCTTGTCTAGATATTTATTCTGTGAACATTTACTCATCAGTAATCATACAGCTGTCAATCTAGTATATTTGGTATACTGAAGGGGCGAATATGAACTCTTGGGTCAAGAGAACACTAATAATAATTAAGGTAATGTTACTAACTGGTACCATATATCTTTACCAAAGGTAAGCTTTAAGATTTTTCTACGCCTCTTGTTTCCTATTTTGAGGTATGTTATGTTGTACTTCACTTGGTCTATAAAACATTCACTAACATAAAGATTGTTTTTACTGATTTACTTGTTACCTGTTATGCTGGCTAAAAACATGATTACTGATTGAAGAGTTGAAACTATTTGGTAGCAGTCCACAGTAATATATTCTACTTTATATCAATTGTTAGTAATGAGGAATAAATAGTCAGACTGTTTTTGCTGACTATTTATTTATCTGACTATTATTTATTGATTTTTGTTAACTAGAAAATGTTGACTGGGTACAAGTCATTTTCAGCAAAGGTTCAGTGAGGGCATTTTTCATTTTATGCGACTGAATATTACAAGCATTACTTATGAAGTTATTTATGGCTGTTTAACAATGGCGACTAAGCAGAAAAACATAGTAATTTTAAAGTTAAAATTCTAAAAACAATAGGTAAAATATCTTGCAAAATATGTTACTCATCTTGTCAAAAGCATACAAATCTGTAACTACAAGCAGATTTAAATTTTAAAATTCATAGATGCATTAACAAGTATGCATAAACTGACTGCATATTATTTATTATTGTATATTCACAATCACAGTAAAGTGCTGTTCATATTAATGCATGCATTAATATTAAACACATTCCTTTGAAATGGAAGTAGTATTACAGTCAGATATTGGTAATAGTTGAATAACACCCATCTGAATCTCAAATGCATTCCCACTGGGTGTTGAAATCATTGTAGTGGAATTTTTATAGAGGTGTTTGGGATAAATTTGGTGGATAAAGCATGAATGTTGATTGTACACCGTGGACATAGAAATTGCAAACAAGGAGATATCTCATGGATGTCTACTCCAGAGGTATATCATTTATTGAGGGCATCTTCAGTAGGGCATTTATTTTGGGCATCATAATACTGAGTATATCAGCCTGCATGAGTGCTGAGGATTTGAAAACAGTGCATTGCCCTCAAGGAGAGATAGTGTTGGACCTTAACTGGATGCACACCTGTGCAACCAGCTATCATGTTAATGCTACTGCTATAGAGGTGCTACTTTAGAAGAGTATAACTTGATAAGGATACTGGAATGCCCTAGCTGTAGAGATCTTAGTACAGCCAACCTAATGTCCACTTGTTTTAAATTGGTGACAGACTTAATACACAGATTAAATTACAAGTAATCCAGCATTCAGATATTTGAGAGTTGCAACTATTTCTAAATGAAGTATGGGCCGTGATCAATATTTGAAAATATCTTGATATTGTTCACAACTTGTTACATTTTGAAAAAGGACAGAATGATGGGCTATATCAAGGGTTTAGATAAAATGAAAAACAATATAGCAATAGAATGCTATAGGGCGAGGTAGATACAAAGGAAATATGGGAGAAGGGCAAACTATGTACCATATGGCAAGATAGAAGCCATGTATTGATAAGGACACAAGTTTAATAGCTGTTGTAGGAGATACTCATGTATACATTGCCTATGACTTTAGGTAAGGAGATAATATTAGAAATGGCAGAAAATATTGTCAGTACACGAAGAACAACCTTCACAGAATGAGACTACAAGTTCAATTTCTTCAGTGGTACGAATATGTGATTCCCAGATTAAATGATTAATGATGCTGGAAATGGGATATCCTGTTGCAAATGAAAGTTTAAAATATTCAGGAGAAGTCATGCAAACAGCAAAGCAAGAAGCTTTAGTTTATTTAGTAGTTAATTCGTTAGGCTTCTACTAGATAGGGTGGAAAAGTGCAGGACTGAAGATATATTATTTAGAGTTGAAGCAGTACTGAGTCAGTGGCACAGTGGCACAGTGGATACCATTGTCTCCTTATAGAAAGAAGTTCTCTGATCCATCTCTTGGCTAGGGTGTTTTCTGTATGGAGTCTGCATGTCATCTCTGTGTTTGTGTGGATTTCTCTGGGTGCTCCAGTTTCCTCCCAGGTTCCAAAGACATGAATTAGGTGGACTGGACACTGTAAATTGACCATAGTGAGAGTATGCATGTGCATGGTATGGAAGAACAACCACAGCAGGCCTTGGCTCTAGATGATTGTCACTGTTGAAAGTGACACCCTGAGCCATGTGTTTAAAAATGGGAAAAATGGGTTGTGGATGGATGGATGGATGGATGGCGGATGGATGGATGGATGGATGGGGTGTTAAGAACACAGGATGCCATCAAAACAATGTTGACAAAGAGCTGATAAAAATGGTTAGCCAGTTCAAGTGGAGAAGACAGAAATGTAGAAATTGGTTATTTTATTTTGAAATGAATGAGAGGGTTAAATGACATTTCAGAATTACTTTATATCATGTAATTGTAATGTTTGCTGCATGAGAAAATATTTTTTCTTACTTTTCTGAGTAGCAAGAATGTAATATTATCATTCTAAAATTTGGTATATTAGGATGCCTGAATGAATGAGACTGAAACAAGTTATCTGCCAGCAGCTTCATCAACATGTATAATAGACTGCACCACAGAACTGGAAATCTGAACATGAATTACATTGTTAACTGCAGCCATTGGTATAAGGTAATACATACTTAAGGAGGCACTCTATTTATCACTTTTAATGAGTTTAGGATCAAATTCAGACTGACTATACGTTGTAACATATTTTCAGTAATTTCAGTTTCTATACTTCATATTATTGCAGTGTTCAAATGGCACATTTCAATAGTTTGATTCAATATGACTATCTGACATTTTCAGTAGTAGTCATTTTATTTTCTGCAGCTTTTTCGTAATGTCACACATACAAACTACAACATTTAGGAACATTTTTTTAGCAAAGTACATTTCAGTACTTTCCAGTCCTGGCAGCTGTATTTTGCTGGCATGCTCAGTAATCTGCCATATTTCATATATTTGAAAGAGTCTGTGACTTGTATTTTTGCTGATAATATTGTGAATGTCCACTACACAAAATGAATAATGATTTTCTTGATTCCCTCATGGTACTGGAAATGCCAGTGCAGACACCTTCTTAAGTGTCTCTAGAAGCTTCTCAGCACTCTACATGGTTGGAAGCTTCTAGAATAAAATACCTGTATTCATTATAACGTCTCTCTCGCTGAAATACTCATTTTGAACAAAAGATGTATGATTAATCTCGGCAGCTTTTTTTCTCTTTATTAGTTTTAACAGAGAAATGCATGCATGAGCAGTCTATATCTGGTGCACACATTGTTACGCTGGTGGTCAGCTGTTTAGGTGAACCTGAACTATATTATCTACTTCCTTTTGCACCCTAGTGGTGTGCTGTGCCCTACTGCCTCTCTCACAGATGTACTCATACTGATTCTCTGTATTCATACCTTCCCTGTTTTCATTTTCATTCCATAAGAAAGGAATACTTCACTCCAGTCCTTACTCAGTTTTAATAACATTTTATGTGCATACACACCTTTACGTAGGCTGAAATTGTTCATTTATAACAATAATCTGTTTTTAAATATGTCTGTAGTATATAAGGGTTTATTAAGTGAGTGTTACTTTAACTCATTCCCTCCAATGGAGCTCAGGAAGTTTGCACTGTGGCTTACAATGGCCTTTTGACAGAATTAAATGATGTCCTCACATTTCAAATAAATGTTCTTGTCTCTGGAACCATAGGGGTTATGAAATAAGTATAAATGGCAAACTCGTCAGCATAAACTATTTTTATAGTGATAGTGTTCTTTAGGTTTTAAGTTGTAAACAATATTTTATAAGTCACAGTAAACGCATATTTTGTAAACATCTTAAAATATCTCAGCAACCACTCAAGTTACGCAAATACTGTCAACAGCATTTTATACATCTAGCTGACAGCTTTAATATGAGGCTAAGGTGTTCTGTCTGTGTTGCTTGGTTGTTGAGATATTTGGAAAAATGTGAAAAGTTTAGCTAAATAAATTAATATAAAAAAACAACAGTTAATATCTATTTACCTGCACTAGACAGAGGTCAAATATTAATGCAGCTGAGTTTGCCATTGCGTAAGCTTTAGGATGAAATCTTATACAACCTTGTACATAGCATGGTTTTGGAATCATTGATAGAAATATTAACAAGAAATATTTGACACATAGAGGCGTCCGTAGGAATTAACTGCAGATGCACCTGGAGGTGTCACTCGGATGTAATGAAAGCTAATGAATAATGTCAGCTAGAATGGTCAGCTAGGGTCTTTTAAACTTTTTAAATACTGTATGTAGCTTGCACGATGATCTGATGAAGTTCCAAATTTTATGGGACAAAAGCGCTTAGTTTGTTTTTTTTTTATAATGACTTATTATTTAATAGCTGCACTGCTTTTTACATGGTCTTGGCTGTATTATCAAGTTTGCCCTTGCTCAGTATTTTCACCCTCCTTTCATCTCTTTCACTCTTCATGCCCTTCTTGCCCTTCTTGTCATATGAAGGAATTCATTTTCTGTCTCTAATGACCTACTTTTCCACTATGTCACAGACTTTTTTTTTTACTTCCATTGCTAGCATTTATAATGTTCTATGTTCAGTCTCTTGTTACATTCTACTAATCTGTGTAATCCCCTACAAGCAAAATTTCTGTTATTGCTTTCCTTTTGGAAATATATTTATTTCCTGCTCAACTGGGCCAACATCTGCAGAACTGGTTATCTTTGCTTTTTTCCTCTTCTTTTTCCAATGTTTTTAATGTAAGGAGTCTGGTCTACATTATGTATAAGTGCTGATACCATAGATTTTGCTAACTCTTTAACTTGCCTGTCACTCTCTAAGCCTTTCTCCTTGTCAGCTTTGACCCCTTCCATCCTTTTCTCTTCCACCATTTTTCTATCATGGCTTCCTTGTGGATAACTCTTCCTTCTCTCTCATGCCTAAATATATCATCCTGACCTTCTGCTTTCTTTTTCTGGTCCATTTTCTCATAGATCTTCTCTCACCTTCTTACCTCCTATTCATTGCTTTTCCTTCTTTTCTGCCAGCAATGATTCTTATTTAATGCCTGATAGAAACTTTGAAACTCAGTTCTGATCTCCATCCCTCCCTCCATTAATTGTGGGTCTATTCTTATAATAAGCACTTCACCTCTCCTCCATTTTGTTTTGTACATTTTTGCTCAATTTCTCCTTGCTAATTCTCTTATGATCAACCAGTAATTCATTCAAAACCAAGGTTTCACTTCAATCTCAGTCATCTTCATTGCCTTTGGCTCTGCCTTCAGTACTAGCACTCTCCAGGCTAGTTCTTCTCTAATTTCTAATATTGTCTGGATCTCTCCCTCTCTCTGTATATTCATGAATTCTCTTCAAGCCTGCCAGTCTTGTTCTCTCTCTGTCCTCTTTCTATTCTTTCCTTCACTCATAATTATTTTTACCCAAGGGAACACTTTCACCCCACCCCATGATTGCTGTCTGAGGGACTGTCCATCCCTTTTTGCATTATTTCTTCCTCCAAGATCCTTCTGAGTTCTTTCCTCACTCATAACTCTGCCATATCCACTTTATCCCTCTCCCCTTTGACCGTAGCCTAAGATTATTACACTGAGGTCACTGTGGTCTGAAATGTTTTTATTTAATCTTTCTATTGATCTAATTCTTTGCATTGATTCTTGTGCATCAACACATCTATCCAATCTACTGGTTTGTGTGAGACTGCTCTTAATAAATGTAAACTCCTTTTTCTGTGTAAGTCTAGCCATCACCTTTGTTATAATATACACCAGTATAACCCAATATCAGTTTCACAGCCGTTCCTTCACTTCTAGCTGCACGCTTTCTTTCCAAATAATGTCTTTCTTCAATTTTACCATAATATTGATGTTTCTTTCTATCAGTTCTAGCCCTGTGCAACTGACTTGCTCCCAGTGTTAAAAAATATCTATACTTCCTTCTATAAACCAGTTCGATGAGACTAAATTCCATATAGCCTGCCTATTTCCCCAAATCATCCTCTTCCATATTAGCCCCTTGCCTTCTCCACTTCTGTACACCTCCTCTGTAGTCACTTGCATGGCTTTTCTAAAGGGTATTGTTAGTCTCAACCATTCCCATACTTTGTGATTCCAGTTACACCTAGGGAACTCTTGTCTAAATATGTTCCTTATAGCCTTACTTTCAGTTTACTTTCCTGCAATAATATTGCATCTCCTTCATTTCTGATTGATTTCCGATGTATCTTATTCTACTTTATTGGTTTACAACATCCTCTGATGCTCCACATTATCAATGTGATGTTCCCTAATTTCCTGTTTATCATGTTCTCCTCTTGGGTTCTCCCCCTCTGGGTCACTTCTGCTAAAACCCAAATTCTCTGGTCCCATTTCTAAGCTGACATTAATGTTCCTCAGTATATGTTTATACCTGGACGACTCACTCTTTACCAGATTTCTGACCGTTCTGTGGCAGCTTGACATGCCACGTTCTACTGTAGTACCTTATGAGTACCTCATTTTCCTATTCTCCTTCTTTCCTTTCATCCACTTCCACCTTTCTCCACTCTTCCTGTCTCTGTCTCTACCAATCTGTCTCGCTCATATTCTCCCATAGATCCTTAGCATAGCATGTTACTCCTATTTATTTCCTTTTCTTTCCTTTTATCCATAACTTTATTCAATTTTAATGGGTGATTTCTTTCCACTTTTCCACAACCCCCCATCCATTATTTGCTCATATTTATCTTTGCCCGTCTTCCCATGCCTGATGTGGCTCTTATGCTCTGCCCACATAAGCCTCAAAGTGTCCTGTTCTACCTTCCCTGATTTCTTAATTTACCTTGTTCCCGTCATACTCTCCCACTCTTATAATATAAACTGGCATAACCCAGTGCCAGTGATTATCTTTTATTTGTTTTTCTCTTGTATGTATTAAGTCCTTCAGTTCATATCACTTTGCATTGCACAACTTCACAACTCACAATTTAAGTTTTTTAAACATTCCCTTGAATGTTCCTCAGCACCTTCACTTGCTGCATATTACTTTCTTTCACTATGTTTGAGTGCAGGCAGGTTAACAGGTGTCTTGGATTTCCTACCGTCTGGCTGTTTTATATTCATTCCTCTATGAAGTCCTATAGTTCTGCTTCAGGCACTCATCCTGCCACAGCCAGAAGCCTGATGTTTTGCCCCTTCAAGCATTTGCCCTTACCATCTACTTTCCATTCTACCACCTCACAAGCTATTCCAGTTGTATCACTTTGCTCCTTCATTTTGCACAATCTCAACTGCAACAGTCTTGCCACATTATTATGCCTTTCAGTATACATTCGATAAACAAATTGTACCTGGTCATTGACCAGCAAACAGAAAAAAACAAAAAAGTTTTGTCAAGTGAATATTTGTAGATTGAGAGCATTTAACCGTTATTGGCTTCAAGTTTCGGTGGAACTTTTTTGTTTTTTTCAGTATACATTCCTTCTGCCATTATGTCACAACCAGCAACAAGGTGCGCAATTGTTTCCAATTCTATTTTACAAAACCTATATGTATCTGTTTCTCCCACATGTTCAATGGAATTTTTAAACCAATGTGTACGTAGCCCACTATCTTGTGCCACCAATATTAACCCTTCATCTCGTGGTTTAAATTCACATCTACTTAACCATTCCTGCATTCGATCCTGATCAACATGAGGTTCTTAAGTTTTATATACTTGCAACTATATTTATGTATTTTCCACATTTCTTGCCTTCGCATCTGGTGCTTCACCTTATATTCTTTCTTTTGTTTTTTTGACACATTCAGTTGCTGCCTGATTTTTATCTACTTCTGGTTTGATTTCCATTCCTGCTTGACACCAATATGCTTCTGCTAGACTAAGCAGAGAAGTCATCTTAGATTTATTCTCCTTATGTTTCAAAACTTTCAGTACATTTGGGTCTTGTGAGGTCACCAGATATGTGTGCAGCCCCACAATTGTAGATCTATACATGTAATCAGTTTCAAGGAGGCCCATCCCACCTTCGGAACTGTGAATATATAATCTTGGTATGCACTAATTTTTATAAATCATTTGGTGAGCATGATTCTTGTTTTCCTGTCTAATCTATCCAACACATTTTGGGGTCAGTCAATCACTCCAAAACTGTAAGTTAAGAAATTATTGTATTGGTATTGTGTTAAAGATGATCACTGAAAATAATGTTAGAGGTATTATAACATGCAATACTTTAAATATTGTCCTGTCTTTTTGCTAGTGCTCATGGCTGAAAAGGTTCATTAGTGACTGGTCCACTTCACTGATCCAGTAAATAAATCATATAAATAAAGAAATTAATAGACATGTCTTTTTTGTCATAGTAAAACTTTTGTGTAGACTGTTTTCTTTTCAGTATATCTTGTAGTAAACTGAACTCTTCGGGTTGTAGTTAGAATTTAGAAACAAGCAGTGCACTCTTTAGCTATGACATTAATAGTACATCTTTATTTGAATTTTCTTCATGAGGTTTTTAATAGCTTGAGGTATCCTATCACCATAACTATTAGACTGTCAGTGGTTGTAAATTACCCTCTGTTCTGTAAATATCTTGCATTACATGTTTGCATACTGTGGACCATTGTCTGACACAGACGTCAGATGTTTTTGGTTATGAAAACACAACTTGAAATGCATTGTTAATGCTAGCCCTTGCTGTGCTGTATAACCTCACAGCCCCTGGAAACTTCATATGGTGGCCAACACATTAGAAATGCATGCAAGCTCTGAAGTCAGATGAATGGTCTTCCTGGTTTGGAGGATGAAATCCTGTTTCCTCTTTAATTACTCTTCTTGTTCAGTTTGCATTGACATGTCTGCAGCATTAAACATTCTCTGCTCATTCTTTACATTTCATAGCTTCCAAACCCGTCTGCTGTTTACTTACCAACATTTCTTTCCATGGCTGATTAAGCATTAACCCTTTACCTGTCACTACATTCGACCTTGTATACAGCTTATTTCTCCTTTAAACAAATTGTTTTGTTGTATATCTTTCTTTGCAGCATACTTTTGTTCTTGACAATCTTTCATTGTTACATCATAAAGTATCATCAACTCTTGATTATGTTGATTATATAGTTGAAATATGACCGCATAGCATGTGAGCCCAAATACCTTCAAAGTGTGGTGTGTTACATTATATTATAGTTAGGAAGCAGTTACAGAAGGGAATCCTGTTGAAAGGACCACAGTTAACTGTACCACAGGCAGTGGCAGATGAAACAATGGAGGAGTCAGTGAAGGAACCAGCAGAGATGGATGACTGTACCATATGGAGGTGGGCACAATATTCCATGGCACTAGCAAAGAAGACAGCAGTTTGCACATAACTTTAAAATATAACTATACAATAGTTAAGCAGATGCACAACATTAAAAGTGATACATGCAAAAAACAGACTGTGGTTACCCATGAATAGTCTGGCCAATCTGTGCATTGGTCATAGCCAACCCAAGTAACAATGTACACAGGGCTGGGCACAGTTATCATTATTTCACAGGTGGACAAGTGAGTACAGGGGTGCAGGTCTTTCACAGAGACATGTGTGAGTGTTGAGGTGTAGCAAAATAAAAAGTGCATGTATGGATCTTGTGAACACTTGTTATATGGGGGGTAATATGTTAAAGGGCCAGGTTCAGTGGGTGTGTGAGATGTTTTGTGGGCTGTGGTGTTGTGTGCCTATCTGCAGGGAAACAGCTTCAGCACATAGGTTGATAGGTTCATAGATTAAAACTAGGCTAACTACCCTTTTGATCCATTTTAAGCCTAGCCTGTTACCCCTTGTGAGAATCAAACCCTGCACCTTGTGTCTGTAAGGTAAGAACCTTAACCCTGCACTTTGTGTCAGTAAGGTAAACACTTTAACCATTATGCCAACTGCCCCCACATAGTTCTGCATTGCATCTTGCCCTACTGGACAGGTCCAGGATATGAATGCTCGAGGGTTTCTCTTCCTGTGTTTGCCTCCCACAAGCTGGCTATGCTAGGGGTTGCACTGGCTATTCTATGATCTTGGCAACATGCTGATATGCTATCTGACTATGATTGATATCTGTTGTACTCTGTGCTGGCATGGCCTAGACCATGGGGTTGGCCTGTCATGGGTGTCAACACATCCACAACAGATGTTGCAGGGGAAGTGCTAGCACTGTTGGAGCAGGATCTTGGTCATCTACAGACAGGTTGACTAACATAGCAGATGACTGGCCATGAGGACAGCCCCATGCCCCTGTCAGACAGCCCAGAGTAGAGATTGCATGGACAAATGTGTAATTTAGCCTGTCCCTAGAATCACACATATTGGTCATGCACTACTGTACATCAGTGTTCACTGTCTGGATCACCCTCACAATTTCTGCCATGGGTCTGTTGTTACTAGCCTGTGCCTCTGCAATGGCACTGCTCATATGTTGGGTAGCAGCTACTGATACACCAAACTCAGGGAGTGTGGGGATAACCATACATGCAGTGAGGACCAGTATCATCCCCTCCACTTGGATCCCTCTGCCCCCCCCCCCCCCGAGTGCTAGGGACAGTTTGAGCTCTCTCTCTTCTGGAAGCCACAACACTTATAGTGTGTCCCAATAAACCTCTCCAATCTTAGATGGTATTATTTGCTGGGTATGTGCAGGTATAGAGATGGTGTCTATACTCTGTTTAGAGGATGTGGGAGTCACATCCGGTGTCCAGCACACAACCTACACCTCCTGACTGTGCCAGCTCATGCCCATCATCTTTATCAGAGACTAAGGATTCTCTAGAATCAGATGGGGTCATTTCCACAGTGCTGGTGCCAGATAAAGATTCACCTGGAAGTATACTAAAACAAAACATATCCAGTGTAAGGCTGAACAAGCTCCACAACTACACATGCAAGTGGTATCCTTAAGACTACAAAAATATGATATTGAGTAATAACCCTGCCCATATCTTTGCAGATCAATGTTGCATCTGCATGCTAGATTTGCCTATATAACAGAAGTAAGACAGGTATTATAAATTATAATGTGACTAACAAGTAACAATTGGGAAAGATGTTGGTATAGGACTACATACCTAGGACAGCATCAGTTGAAATTTTCTAGGGCCTATCCATCTCTTTCCTGATATCCAGCACCACACTGTGTAACTGTGGAGGTGGTACTGCTTTTACGTAAGGCCAGGAACTTCTATGTCTCCATAGGGAGTGGTTCTGTAGATGTCTCATCCCTTGTCACCCTCCATTCATGTACTATAGAGTCTGTTCTTTGGGTGGCTGGATGAATCTTATCAGTCACCCTGTGACAGACCATTCCAAACTTATAATTCTGACTATGCACAGCATTAACATTGGGGACAATTTGGGTGGGATAGTGGTACAGCTGTTAGCATTGTTGTTTCACAGCAAGAGGTTCTCTGGTTTGATTCTTGGCTGGGGTGCCTTCTGTGTAGAGTCTTAATGTCCTCCCTGCATTTGTGTGAGTTTCCTTCGGGTGCTCTGATTTCCTCCCACATTCCAAAGACATGCATCTGGAGCGTTTCTTCTTGGGCCTCCAGTAAAAATGGGCACTTTCCCAGTCAGACTTTCCTGGTAAACAAATGTTAAATAATTTAAAAAAATAAATAAACTTTCCACCAGACATGGTCATGGAAGGGGTGGTTGGTGGAATGTACTGCAAAGAGTTGTATACTATTGAGACAGAGGACCTCTAGTACCATGTCATTTTCAGCCTCTGTAAAAATGGGCCTGTGGGTGGATGTGTTTTTCTGCTCCTGTTTCTTAGGCATTATAGAAAACAGTGGAATTAACATGGGTCTTACACATCTTAACAGTAGTACAATACTAATAGGGCATCTGCTATGCTACCATACTTCTTAACTGTCCAGATTTTCGCAGAATGTCCAGATTTTTGCGTCATAGTTTTGGCCTGTTTCTCATAAAATTTGTGTTTTTGTGGAATATCACTGAGGATTGAAGTAACTAAATAATGTCGTATATTTAAGTTTCAGACTTTATTTCCTTCAGAAAATGCATGCTAAGACAAATGCTGTTATTCTTGCAACTTTCTAAGGCTATAACAGGAATATTTAAAATCTGTCCCTGTTTTTGGGCCTTTGTCCCCCCATTAATTTAGGCTTTGTCCAGATTCCTTGTGTTAAGACATTGAGAGGTATGTATGCTACAGTTGGGCCTGATACTAACAAACATATTTTCACAAAACAGTCTTGACCGGAATGTCAGGCATTACTGCAAACTTAGATGAATCCCCCCCACACTCCAAGAAAGAAAGAAAAAAAATCAGTAAATGACTGCTAGTTACCAGGCACACAACTTAACCTGAAAATGAGCATTGCAGTGTAAGTGGTACAAAATGTATGGCTAATCATATATGTGTAAGGCACACAACAGTATAATAGCGTATGGCACAGTAATGTTGTTACAACCTACTGTAAGAAACTTACATGCCTCTGTAGTTGTTATGCTTGCAATGCACCACTTAAGAGAGTTTGGATAATACACACAGTAATATTGACAAACTGACATCAATTCTTTCAGTTTAATCCGTACACAGATAGCTAGGTGTACTTGTATAAATATATAACAGCTTACATCTCGCAACTGAAACAATGAAGTTAAAAAAAGCACTGACCATACAAATGGTCAAAAATAAAAAAAATAATTTTTTTTTTTTTTTGCAGGGAGCAACCAGTCCTACATCACCAGTTTGGAGAACTATGTCCTCCAACTCCCCCTGCTACTTAAATATACCAACTCTGAGAATGCATGACCGTGAGGTAGGGGAGAAATATTGTCCCTCATTATTCCACAATTACAAAAACAAAGTAAAAGCAGTAACACACTACAAATGATGAAGCATGCTGTGGTCATTTGCTTGACCAGTATGCTTCTTTAGTGAATATTCATGTTTCTGAATTTGCATTTTGCAGAAAGAGGTATCTTGGTTAGTATATGAAATAGGAATGTCTGTGCGATTGTTTGTGCATTAGGCTTGGTGTAAGGGCTATGGATAGCTTTAGCTGTGTGAGGGTGTGTGAATGAGACTGATTTAGGTTAGAGTTAGAGTTGGGGCTTGGTAAGAATATAGATTTAGTTGTGTATGGGTATGTAAGCAAGTGTTAGAGGTCAGGATTAAAGTTAGGCCTAATTTAGTGGTTAGATTTAGCTGTGTATGTATATGTGTTTGTGTGTGTGTGTGTGTGTGTGTGTGTGTGTGTGTGTGTGTGTGTGTGTGTGTGTGTGTGTGTGTGTGTGTT
Source organism: Protopterus annectens (assembly GCF_019279795.1). Lineage (NCBI taxonomy): Eukaryota > Metazoa > Chordata > Ceratodontiformes > Protopteridae > Protopterus > Protopterus annectens. The sequence continues at coordinate 1,219,797,516 of NC_056728.1, read as the reverse complement.
TGGGGGGGTTGTTTGTGTATTTGTGCATTTAGTTTCTGTGCCTGTGTTGTGTAGTACTACTGCTAGGGAAAGTTTTTTTGGATGGTAATATGCAGGGTTGAAGTTAATGTCAGTGCTAGTAATAGGGTTAGGACCAGCACACAAGAGTAAGGTGATGCAGGGACGACAGGTCAGTACTGTTTCTAAGGAATATTAATGAATGAAATCTTTACAGAGGAGTACTAGAAATATTATTTGTTAGAAGCAGCATCAGCACTTTTCCTTTAAGTCAGCTTCTGTGTTTATTTATTTTTTCAAACAAACTGATTTCAGATGACCATAGAATTATTAAAACTGCAGTTATGACATCTGGAATTACATAATATGAAAATATGTTATGTATATAGTTAATGTTTGTTTGGTTAATCTTAGATCCAAGATATTAGCGAACGAAAAATAAGGATGCACCTTTGAACAAACTAGGAAAAAGTATGAGCGCAAATAGCAGAGATCAAGCAGAATATCTGGAACCCAAGCTTTCAGTACTTATTAGGGTATACAGCTTTGCTTACTTTATAAAACTGTCAAGAGCAATTACCTTCTAGTGGTTAATGATATCATTATTGATGTTTGTCAAAATATTACTTCTTATGTATGAGTCTGAAGGCATTTACATTTAACGCATACAAGTGCATTTTCAGAAGATTTTTATTTATTTTCTAGAAAATATTTGTATCAAAACTACATATAATAGTATTAAAACAAAACATAATATTTATAATGGGAGATCAGATAATGAAAATGAAGAATAGTTGCCCTTTGTTCTTCTGTGTGGTGCCAGTCATTTATATATTTTTAAAATATGTGGATTCTTGGAATGACTATAACCTTTTATTTAATTGGATCTGGTCTGTTAACTGATTGAAACATTGCATGTTTGACAGCAATGGGTGGTAAAACGAGCAGACAGATATTAGTAAAACAAACATTAGAAATGACTCAATCAAATCCTATAATGTTATTATCTGTGAGCTGATAAAACAATGCTGTAGACCACTAGGTTTGAATCTTTGGACACTTCTACCTCACATGTATCAGTAGTGCCAGCATTCTGAAGTTGGGTTAAATTTACATGCCGCAAATGGGTTACCATTGAGTTTAACTCCCAAAGGAATTGTAGCCCACATGACAAAATTTTGTATTGGAGTCAACAGATGGAGCAATCTGGGGATCTAACAGTGGGGCAGATATTATTAGAGCATGAGCAAATAAGCTGACATACTCATGGAAGTATACATAGATCTAACCTAGTGCAAACATTAAATCTAAAAACCTTCTTTGATTTGTTCTTAAAATAAACATAGCACTCTGCAATAGATAGATTCCCTTTAAAAACCCATATTTATGTCAAGCTAAAGGACCCTCTTGTTGATGATGCAGCACCAATACACATGATTCAAATTTTTAAACCGATTCCTTCTTGGTACAGGATAGTTTAAGATATTTAGATTCAATTTATGATTTAACTATCTTCAAATATTACAATCTGACCTAATTCTAATGGTGTACAGATGCAGATACTATTTAACATATTTAACTCTTGATTACATGATATTTCCAAGTTTAAATAAATTATGACACTAGCCTGGCAAACTGCTACAGTAAGCATAGAATACCCACAAAATCCTCTTCTTCAATAAACTAATAAATTACAAAAAAAATAAAACTTGAAAATAGTACAATGTCTGCTATACTGGTGGATGCAAGGCACAGAGGGATTCCCATATAATGAAAGGTACTAAATTCTTAATATTTTCAAATATGTTGTGGGACCATTAGTTGTTCTTCCATTTCTGTCACTAAATACAAATTAAGTTACACATTTTCTTTTTTTTTTTTATCTGACCTCTAAATGAGCTTGGAAAAAAACACAGAAAGAGAAATTTTTGTCACATAATTTTCATAAATAGACCAAAAGGCTGCCTTTTGAAATTGGTTTCAGAGGGCCGATCCTGACTGAAATTCAGGCTTGGTTAAAGGGCAGTGTTTTTTGTTTAATATTTACTTGACATATATGATTTTTACAAGCCAAATACACAAACTTTTATATGACTTCTCCATTAATCCCTGGTTTTGTATTCTCTAGATGGTAAATAATATCAAGTCAGGAGTGCTAATCCAAGAGTACAAAGCCGACTTTCATTTATTCAGCTGCTAATTTTAACAGAGGCACTTCTGATGGTTGAGAAAAGATTCAGTGCTCTTGGATTCCTGAAAATCTGAGGTTATATTGCCTAGATTTCTTTCAGTGTTCAGTATTTTGTGTTCAGTGTTTTGAATAGCCATTTTAGGTCTTTTAAAATATTAAATATTAATATTAAACTTTAAACAAAATTGTTGCATGTCATGTTGCAGTCTGTATAATGTTTGAGAACAGGAATACATATTTGACACCATAGTTTAGATCTGCTTGTATATTTCAGAAATAACCAATATTAAATTAACAATATCCAAAGTTATGCCTTGTAGCAAACTTGCATTTTGGGAAATTTCCTCCAATTTATTCATAATGCAAATTGCCAAGTGCTGAATTACTATAAAGTCTTTAGTTTTGTACAATTAATGTATAAGGTCCATTGTGGTAATTTCAATGAGACATCTTCTCTTGTTATATTCTAGACTTCATCTGTAATGGCTATCAAGGAGGAGCACACTTGCATTTGGGCACTTCAAGCAGAGTTTAATAGATGGGTGAATTCTGTTGAGTCTTTGGTGAACTTCCTTGAGGGAGTCAATGCTGTGCATCCAACATACAGAGCTTCTGTCTCAGAGATGTAGTCATGATAAACATCTGAGCTGCACATTTTTTTTTCTTTGGAGTGGTATTTTTTTAGCCAATTTGAAATAATGGCATTTTTCAAATGTCTTATTTTGCAGTTGGAAAAAAATGATATACTTCCCTTCCCATGCACAAGTAGATATTTAAGCAGTGTATCCAATATCAGTAAAATAATAATATCCAACAAAAGGTATTACATCATATTTGTGTTCTAGCATCATTGTGGACTATACTAACTGCATTTGTGATAGAAATGTGTGTTTCATCAAAGCACTTAGTTTTCTTCTGGTATCTTCGTATTGTTTGCTACTGATGTTCTGTTAAGAAACCTGTTACTTGAGCTGGCTGGTGCTATCCACATTAACTGAAAACAGGTTCAGCTGTATTTGTTGGAATGGCTAACTTGTCTGCAGTTGTGGTAGATAGAAACAATAGTTCCTTCCTGGCATTTAAGTGGCATCACTGTATGCAAGTTTCTCTCAGCTGCAGTATTGTAAAACTAATTCTGTCTCTGATAAATTTATTTAGCAAGTGTGGTCTCAGGGATTGAGAAAGTGTTATAAAATAGTAGCGTTAGTACTTAAAATGTACCCATATTTTCATACTTTCCAGATAGTGTCACTGTGTGCACTTCCTGCTCAAATCCAGTGCTATGAGATGAAAGTGGTCCTGCCAATGGGGGGCTCTAACTGTGAAAATGACACTCCTTGAGAAAGGTTTGTATCTTGAGACTTGTCAAAGAAAACTACTGATTTTACTAAAACATGTTATCTATATAAGATTTTTTTCTCATCTACCACTTTGAATAACATGCTTGGGGCTTATTTCTAAATCTTTTTGCTAATGGGTCTTAAACAAAAACAATATGAATTGCATGTTGAATCTGCCAAATATAGAACAATAAAATCTGTAAGAAAGAGTCCTCTGAAGTTAAATTTCCCTGTCAATACACTGTACTGTCGATCTCATGGATGCATATCTCAGATGACTGCTTCCTCTCTACTTCTCACATAATGTGTCCTTCTCTCCAAATTCAGTGGGTAGTATGTGATAAAGAAGCTGATAAAAAGGAAATCCAGATGATCTCAAAACCCTGATGGTGGAATGGCAGAACAACATTCTGAAAACTCTATTTTCAGTTACATTTTTTATTCTTTTCCAAACTGTGATCTTTTATTCCTGTACTGTAAACATAGCATGTATCCTAACTGAATCCTATACAACTTAATTGCATGCAGAAATGAGTGTCAGCTTCCTAGCACTAGTGTAGGCAGCAGCTATGAAAGAAGGCTGTTTCTGGAGAGAAACAAGAGAGAAAGTTAAGTATGGGACCACCTCTTTTGCCAGGATGATGATGGTACTTTGAGAACCTCTGCCAACTTCCATTGGACAGTTTACTTATTTTCCCCATGCAGAAGTACATTAGAAAACATATTTTATAATTAGACATTTCATCTGGGAAAGCATAGGTATTATAATTTGAAATTTCAAAATGTTTTCTGAGCACACTGCTTATCCTTTAGTATTCAGCTCAGATGAAGTAAGAATTTTATATTTTGAATTTCACTATACATTGATGGGCTCATAGGTATATACTAGGCTAACAACCACCTGGGCCTATGTAAGCCTAGCCATGCAATCCAACCCATTTGTGCCCCTATTTATTGTGGGTGTCTATTAGGAAAGGGTATTTTAGTTAAGAAGTTTGTAGAGGTTATATGAGGGGAGGCATGTTAGTTTGGGCATTACTGCCTGCATCTGTGTATCAGAGCCATGGGGGGCTAAACCCATAGTGAATTTCCAATTTCTCATCCATTTTTCAAGGTTACACTTAAATAGGGTAAGGGATGGATTCTGCTTCACATGGATGGGGATCCTGTTCCAGAAAACGGGGATTCTCTGAGATACATATCTGTCTTGTCAGCATATCTTTTTAATATCACAAGTAAATTTTAAATCATTGGATCTAGTTGTTCTAATACTGTTTGCATTATGGATGTGCAAAAAATCCTTCATAGCTGCATTCAAAGATGCCTTGTATGCCAGGCACAGATCACCTCTCAGTAACCTGTAGAAGACAGACCATAGAGAGAAGGCGTCAAGGTAATCCATATAGGACAATGTGTTGTACCCTGGATTATCTTGCTAAAGAACAATTGTGGGTGTTCTAGCTGTTATAATATATGTCTGGTCAGGCACATGGTGAAGACATCATTATAGTCAATGATGGCTCTGATAGCCAAATGAAGTGGCTCTATGACTTCCCTGGACCCGGATTCCATGCCTTACCTAGAAGATGGGCAATGCAGAATGATTTTCTCACTACTTTTGCCACAAGTTGATCAAAGGCCAGATTATTGTCTAACTGAGAGAATCATAAGGAGGGATTCATGAACAAGTTATACATTCTGCATACTGTCTACTCCAAGCACACCTAGGACATAAAGATAAATGTAGTGGATTTTGATTTTTAGATACTGCCTTTGCCTATGGCTATACATGAAGCTCCTTTATCCAGTGCTGTATACTTAAGAATCTTGGCTATGGATTGCACTAAGAATTCTGCCGCATATTTTAACAGGCTCACTCAGGTTTGGTCACATGACTGCTGTGCTGCAGGTTCTGGGATGACTGGTTGTCACTGCTTAATCCATATTTAATATAACTTTCACTTAAAAAGCCCTGCACATTCTAAGTCCCAGATACTTCAAAGGTACCTTATGTTCCTGCTATAACAATTAGGATATCAGTGAAGTACTGGCGGCTGTTCCCAGAAACAGGCTAGAAATTTCCTTTAAGTGTCCTATTGACATTTTAGCATTATCTCAGTGAATTTGTCTACCTTCCTTTTATGGCTACTGATCCTGATAATTGCTTTAGGAGGTCTTACCTCTGTCAAATGGTTTATTTGAATTCTAACCTAAAATTTTGAAGAGTTGCCTTCTAATTATTTTTTCTGAGTTTGATAATTCTATGGCCCTTAAATGTATTACTATGTATTTGTGCTTTATTTTGTATGTATGTATTGATTTTTACTGATATAACATGGTTTTGGAATAAGGAGAGCCTTAGCAGCCCCTTTGTAAAACAGAGAATAACTCATTCTTAGATCTTGACAATACACTAGGAAACTAAATTAATACCAGGAGTGGCTTATTGGAACCTCTTGAACCTCCCTGAGTCTTGAAAAAGACTACTTTCCTGATATCTGGAGAATACCCATTATTATGCCCCTACTAAAAGAGGCCTAACCCATAACTGGTAATTATAGACAGATCTACCTTACCAGCCCTGTTTGTTAAGCCATAGAAACGTATAATTTCTGACCTCATAATAATTAATATTGATAATCTCTTACACTTGATCCACATCAGTTTAGCTTTGTCAAATGTATGACATGCCTTCTTAACCTTCTGAGCTTCTTCAAATGACTAACTCAGGCAGTTGCTTGTGGTTTCCAGTTTACACAACATATGTGGACATCACAAAGACAGTCAATACTGACCACCATCTAGGCATTGCTGATAAACTGATGAAACCTAACATCAGTACATATGGAGAAATAATGATACCAAGTTGGTTATTTCACAGAACACGACATTACAACTGCAGGCATCAGCTCATAATGTAAATATATCAAAGGTGGGGATACTTAAGGCTCACTGCAGAGTCCTTTCCTATTCATCATTTTTTTCAGTGAACTGCAAACCAGTATTACAGGCCTCTGGTCAACAACATTTGCTGATGTCTGTAAATTAATGGATGTTATTCAAACACCAACTGACCTGAAAGTGCTCCAGAATGCGTTACAATATTCAAGCAACTGCTGCAAGGACAATGGCTTCAAATTAACTATAAAAAATACAATATAGTCCACTTTTGTAAAGGAAGTAATATCTGTTCATACTTCATAGTTGATGCACCCCTTAAGAATTTCACTGCCATTAGAAGCCTAGATACCCTTGTAGGTGACTTCTGTTCCTGGATAATCATGTCTCCACTGCAGGTAGAAAGTCTTTCTATCCAGCACAACTAATAACAAAGAACCTCACATCCAGGGCCAAACAAGCCTTACTTCTACTGTACTCTTTTCTTATTTACCACATTATGAAATAAAGTTCCTCATTTGGTATGCACTTATCAAATATATCTCTCAATTGAAGAGGTCTAAAAATAGAAATATGCATCAAGTCTCTTACATAAGTTGATATACTGGCTATCCTCTTTCTGTGCTTTACTTATAGCTGTTTTACTTATAGAGTCCTTTGTGGTGATCTCTGATGTTTTGTTCCATGAAATACCTCAACCCCCCAAAACAATTTTGTTTTTGTAAAATTAATTGTTCCCCAAACACATGCACAAAGGATCTTAATCTCTATGAACAAATCAGCAGGACACAAAGGTATGACAGGCTCTCATCCTAGCAAAATTTCCACTTATGGAATCAATTACCTCTCCATGTTAAACAAAATATTACCCTATCTGCAATCAGCACTTGCCGGACAATTGGATGACATCTCCCACATTCCTCCTGAGCTTATCTTTCGTGACCGATGTTGAAACAGGAGTTGATGTTGGGTGCTCTGAGCTATGCTGCTCATAGTCTGTTGAATGATTTCCTATCATCTATCTGTGACCCTAAGTATTTAGCAATTTATTTATTTACTGTTTGTTAACTTGGTCAGTGGACTGGTCTTCCAACACTTTTTAGACAGAAATAGTGTGTGTGTGTGTGTGTGTGTGTGTGTGTGTGTGTGTGTGTGTGTGTGTGTGTGTGTGTATCAGTATTTGAGAGTCATCATCTCCATCCTGCAAATTTGTAAGTGGACCCCACTTAAAACATTACCCTTAGATGCTGCCATAGATTACTTTAGTACCACTTTCCTAAACAAATTAAATAAACTAGCACCATACAGAACTGTAAGAGTAAAATCAAATGATGTTCCTGGCTAACAGAAGATAGCAAACAACTACTTAAACTAGGAGATAAAGCCTGGGCACAATAGCATACCAATAAAAGTCAAGTCAACCTGGAATACTACTGGCAACTTAGAAACAAAGCCAAAACCCAGATCAAACATGACAAAAACCTACAATACCAAAATGTAACAAAAACACCAAAACAACCCCAAAAAATTCTGGTCCGCTATTAAAAAAAAAAACTCCTCAAGCCTGGCCAACCTTCTCTACCAACCCCAACAACTACAAACAATGTTGACAGTATACACAATTCAACACATACTTTACTAATTCTATACTATCACTTACCAAGAACAACAGCAATGCTTTTCTAACTATCCCAACAGCATCCAATGAAACAACTGAAACCTTCTCCTTCAAACCCATCCAAACCAATACTATACAAAATTGCTCAGCAAACTTAAACCTACAATCCTAACAGCTGACAACTTACCTACAGAATACCTTAAACTAGCAGCTGATGCCATTTCCTATCCTATCTCCATTCTGATTAACTGTTCTGTCACAAAATACTACATTCCCATAATTTGGAAAATATCATACATCAACCCGCTGCATAAAGGAGGGAAGTCTACTGAACTCTTCAACTACAGACCAATTACAATTCTATCTCCCTTAGCCGAAATACTAGAAACATATATTCACTCCCAACTCATGAACTACCTCTTATCTAATAATCTCCTAACTGATAAATAGCATGGTTTCCACCCCAATCATAGCACCCCAACTGCCCCTCTAAGGTTTACAAATACAATCAACCAACACAGAAATGAAGGTAAACTAATATCTTCCATCATCTTGGACCTGTCCAAACCATTCATTACTGTTTCTCACCAGAAACTCCTCTTTGAACTCTCCACCCTAAAACTCAGTCACTCATCTCTTTCATGGTTCCATAACTACCTAATTGGCCAACAAAAAGCAGTCAAATGGCACCAGGATCTCTTTAATCTCTTGCCTGTCTCCATGGGAGTCCCCCAGGCCTCAATTTTAGGTCCTCTTCTGTTCAGTATTTTTCCCAATAAACGTAACACTGCAAGCCACCTCACCTCTACAGTTCAGTAGGCAGATGACTCTGCACTCATGTGAGCTACTCCCACCCTTCCTCAACTTGAAGAAATGATACAATGGTCTTTCTCAGCTGTAGAATCCCTGCTGTCAAACTCACAACTAATTCTTAACCCAAAGAAAAAATAAACTAATGCTGTTTGGACCTAGTAAATCCTTTGATTGTTCATCCTCATTTCATATCTATTTCTCGAACAACACCATAATAGCTACTGTATCTCAAATAAAACTGCTTGGTGTTCTAATTGACAGTAATACGAAATTTGTAACTAAACCAAAGGCTCCAGTGTATTGATCAATTCAGAGTCTTCGAGTATTTGCACAAATTAAATGCTTAGAACAGAATGGGTATAAAAAAATTAAGAACATGGAACATTATAGTAATCATCTCTGTATTTTATTTATTGTGTTGAACAGATAACTTGTATTTTATAGGACTTTTATGATTTCATAAGGTCAACATTTGAGTTTTTGATAATTATAATATGTCTGAGATATTTATGTCAGTATTTTAAAGGGAGACTTTTTTATGCGGTCCCCTTAAAAGTGTGTGAGCAATTTATGAATGAAATGGTTTAGTCACATGATTTTTAATAGTAATTATTTAAACACGACATTGTAATGGTATGGAGGTTCTGAAGAAGTCCCAGTTTTAAGGGGATGAAAGAGCTTGACCTGTCATTTTATTGTTTTTGTAATAAATATTTACTTTTAATTTATATGGCTTCGTATGGGACATTTTTCTTTAGGACTGTGTTATTGTTGCCCTACTGTGAATTTACCAAAGTTGAGCCTTTGGCTTAGTTACAAGTTTTTGAGTAGCTTCAAAGGACACGCTGTTTGAATATTTAATAATATGAAATTTGACAAACATCTATCTCAGATTATCAAAAAGACACACATAAAACTAGGAACACTATTTAAAATTAAACCATACCTTGTCAACACTACAAGACAGTCAATTGCCAGAACCCATCTACTCTCTTCTCTGCTATATGCCGCCATAATTTTACCAACCTAAGATTTAGAAAAATTTGAAGCTTTCTACAACAAAATAGCCAAATTTGCAACAAATTTCCCAGACAGATTCTGCCACTGCTCTGCTCTGCTTCAAATGAACTGGTTAGAATTGCCACACTACTTAACCTATACCCAGCCTGATACAACAATCAGACAAATGCCTTGTGCACCACAATCTACTCCAACCCTATAACAACAAATGGGTCCACTGTTCCTCAAACAAATCTCTACTACAAATCATCAAATCCAACAATAGCATTGGGAATACTCTCTACTCCAACTATGTCTCCAGAATTTGGTACACTATCCCTCAACCTATCTTACCTGCAGCTAACCCCACACATTTCAAAAAAGTACTTAAGAATCACCTGATCAACACCTGGCTTTGTCCATGCTCTAGTCCTAGCTAAATCCCATTCTTGCTGTACATTAGCTACTCACACCTACCTTACTCCACCCTTACTGACCATCATATAGAAATCTAAATTACTCTTTGCTACCTCTATCCCCCAACAAAGCTTAAATCTATTAATTCCATATTCCTCCTACAGAAACGCAAATCTTTCTCTTGCTTCCCTCTCACCCTACTTAGCATACCATACCTTTACACTCACTGCTCTCTCTCCACCTAACCCTTAATCTACCATTCAACTTCCTCTCAATTAACCTTACCTCTTATTTCCCTCCCGCTATGTCCACCTACTCCTCATTACTATACTTTCTCCTAACCTTTATGTCTCCTCGTGCTTCTTCCCTATCCTTACTCCACACTATACTCTTTAACACTTAGCTCCCACCATATTTTCCCTCCTCTGTAATTCCTCTCCTCTCCTCTCTCAACCATGTTCTACAAGTCCTACAAAATAAGCACACTATTATAACAATACTCATTTAACTATATAGTACAATATTTCTGTCTGTATCATATAATTGTAAAGTCCACCTGTATCATGGAAATAGTCTCCTTGTAAAAATCTAACATATGTAACTAATATGCAAGGTTGTTTAAACTAATGTATGTAAAAATGGTTGTTGTGTCTATTAATGTGTATTTCTTGGTATATACAAAATGTCCAATATTGCTGTATAACAAGCTAATGTAATCAATGTAATTAATCTAATTTTGTTAATTGTATCTGGAGCTTTTCTCCCTGGACCTCTTCTGAAAATGGGTACCCAATCAGTCGAACGTTCCTGGTAAAAAATGTCAAATAAATAAATATGTCATAGTATACATGCAGCAATCAACACATGGTATGAATTCATATAACATTTACCTTTTAGTTTGTCAGACACTTAAAGGTTATAAACTTCAGGTAACAATCCATATACACTACAAGACATATATAACTTTGTTTTACATCTATTACATAAGCCTTGCACTGTCAGCATCTTTAAAAATATACACAATATGTATTGTAAGTTAGACATAGTATATCTTCTTTGGAATAATGAATAATTATACTAACCATCAAATATGTCTGATAAAATGGTGGTTTCCAATGGCAAGCAATCATCTTAGAATATAAGTTAGGTACATGACAGGGTTTTAGGTAACCATTGGCATAATGGACTATTCTTTGTCAATAAAGCATTTGCATGTGTTTTCTTTGGGTACATGATCCCTCAATTTGGACTTGAAGCCTTTCCATGTTTCTTTGATGTGTAAGTTATTGGCTAGCTGATTGCAAGTGACAGGACATATTTTTGAAAATGCATTCTTACCAGTGGTTAAAATGAACTGAGAGTGAATTAATGTGGGTGCTTTAGAGCTTGCATTTCAGATGTAATAGTCAGTTTGTATGATTCAAAATTTACTTACTGTGCAGAGTGAGAAGTAAGACATTTTATTAATTTATAGTTAAGGATATTAAGCTAGAGAGTGGCTGTACATGTCATTTGTAACCAGTAGTAAGTTTCTAAGAGATCACAGTGGTGGGCTAAGTGGCCTGCTAACAGCTCAAGTATTAGATTCTGTTGACAGCATTTTTAGCAGGTGGAATTACCAATTGAGTAAAGCAAAGTTAAGGTAGTCTGTATTTTAACATTGGAATAAATACATTGCAAACAAGCACTTGATGCAATGTAAAGGAGAGAAGGTGTAATAACATATGTAGAACTTTAGATGGGCTAAAGGTCTGTTTGTTACTATTTCAATATGTCCCCTGAAGGATACGGTTGGAGCAAGGCTGCGATCAGGGTATGTTTATAATGAACCTCTTGGTATTCAGATGTCAACTTAGCAGTACAGGTAGTGTATACAAGCATACATATATGCATAGAAATATTTTAAGCACCTGCAATAAGGCCCTTCTAGCCTGCCAACATACCAAAACAGCTGTTTTCATAAAACATGTTCAGACTGTACTTAAAAATATCAAAACTACTTATTGCTTAAATGTAATTTAGTAGTCTATTCCATGCATCAGCTACTCTGTCAGAGAACTAATAAGTACACTTCTCATTCCTATAGAATCTTCTATATAGGTTGTTTCATGATTCTCTACTACTTTTTGATAACCCCAAACATTCCCAGAGGCAAGTATCCCTAAATATCTCATAGATCCGAATAACATCTCCTTTTAAATATCTTTATGAGACACTGTATAAGTTCAGATATTTCAGTCATTCATAATAACTGAAATCTTCACATCCATGGATGGCCTTGGTATATTTCCTCTGTACTCTTTCCAGTTTATTCATGCTTGATTTATTTTAAGGTTTCCATATTTTTATTCCAAACTCAAGTTTGGGTTTAATGTAATTAACAAACAATGGTTCATAATTTCTGACTTCCTAGACTTTAAAAATCTTTTTTATACAACATATAGCTCTATAACTATCAGTAACCAATTGGTTGATATGATTAGAAAAACTCAAAGCTAGATCCACCCATATACCCAGGTCCTTAAATGAATGTGCAGTTTTGATCACCGTGAGCTATATTCAATATTCACCTTTCAATTTATGTCTTCCAAAACTCATGCACTTAGTTTTTGATGTATTTATCAGCATGTTCACCTGTAATAAAAATGGTCACTTTAGGCACATTCTTTTGTAGACATGCCCTATCTGTAACACATGTAATCATTCTACCCATTTTAAAATCATCTGCATACAGACTGTACAATACATCAGATGAAAAAGATCTGAAAGATATAATCTAAATAAATATGGTCCTTGGACTGATCCCAGTGGGACATCCTGACGGTAACAAAGAATTTCACCTGTCCAATTGTTGTATAATACTTGCCATGTCCTATTTGTAAGCTATGCATATACCATCTCATCAACAGCACATCAATACTTAGTTGATCTAACATATTGATCAGTATTTTGTAAATGACCCTATCGAATACTGAAGTTAAATTTATATAAATTATACCACAGCACAATTGTTCATTTATAGGTGTTTTTATATTGCTATAGAACATCATGTTACAGGTGGTAATAGATCTATTTTCAACATATGAATGCTGATATATGGTTTCAAGTCCCAACCTTTCCAATTCTGATAGTATTTTAACCAATATAACTTTCTCTATCATTTTTCCGCAACTTTAAAGGGTTTGTATGAGTCTCAGTTTGTCCTGCTCTTTCTCTTAGAGATAGATTTAACAAGTGCATGTCTCTAGTCTTGAGAAATCTCCTCATATTTATATGACCTAGTAAATAACAAATATAATGGTACTGTAAGTTCATGCTGAAGTGTTCTCACATAATTATTAATTCCATCTCCTCCTTGTGCTTTGTTTGGATCCAGTTTGTGTAGTTATTTTTCAATATAATCTAATTTGATTTCAGTATTTGAAGTTACCTGGCTGTCACTAGACAATTTATTACCCACTTTGTGGAGCCAAACTGCTTTGCTTAAGATTTAGTTAATATATCTATAATATATTGTGTCTAAGAATAAATTCTAGAATTGTCAGATAGTTTATCAATTTGTATGTCTTTACTTTTAGCTCGTCTTATGTATTTATAAAATGTTTTTCTATTATGCTCAGTATCTTTACATAAATTTTCTTCAATTTTTTTTTTCTTGATCTTGTGTCACACTATTGTCTGGATTCACAAATGCATATTTTCCATGCAGGAGCAGTGTAGCCTCTCCTGCATGGAATATAGCCGCCGAGCGATCCAAGAACATGTTGTGTTGATGTACACAAGTGAGCCGACGCTGTTCCTGCATGAAAACCCATGTGGGATGCTAATTACCTGATTTGCTGGTGAAAACCATGCAAATGAGGTAAAATAGCGATCCAGGAAGCAGGTAGGTAACCATGCAGGAACAGTGTAAGCTGCAGAAATGTATTCAGCTACTAGCCGAATAAATTTCTGCAAAAATGAAAACGGAGCCATGACAGCTCCAATAAAAGCATGTACCCTAATTTGCAGGCATGCCAATGGCCAAATATATGGCCATTGGCATGCTAAAGTGTTTATTTTTTTAAAAATAAAAGTTTTTTTTTTTGCTGATCTCAGCCATTTAAGCATAGGGAAGCATTGCGTAAATGGGATCATGAGGAAAATAAAAGAAAATGAAGTTGAAAAGTCCATTTTAAGGGAAACCTGCATTTTGCCATTATACTCAATGGCAAGCAGAATCAAAACAATGGCAGGGAACAGTGGTTGCTAAGGGGGGAGGCTCCTGTGTAGTGCAGTAACTATGGTTTAAGGCAGTGGGGTGTGTAAATAAGGGGACTTATACAGAATTACAAAATTCTTTTAAGTATTACACTGCACCTAAATGTGTAGGCAGTGTAACACCATTGTGTAGGCAGGAAGAGCAACTAACATGAAAAGGGGGTGTGTCATGCTTGCTGTAAGCACACTGGAGCTCCTTTGCCCAGGTTTGTGCTTAGCTAAGCACAGCTAAGTGAGGGGGTGTGTCTGAGGCTGTATACTCTTATTCCATGAACTGAGGAGCATGTTCACTCCCAGGGGAGGGACATTTCCTGCTGTTTATACTAGCTAAATGGGTCTGCATGGCACGCCAGGGCTTAAAGAGGAAGGCTATAGGAAAAATAGAAGGGAAATAGCAGAACAAGGGAAATGCAGTACAAATCAGCAATATGGGATTCTGAAATTCACAATGGGCCATTGAAAGCACTCAATAATACAGCTGACATGTGGCTGCATAGCTAAAAATGGGAGGAGATGTAAAAAAAAGAAATAAAGGGCAACAGCACAATAAAGGAGAAATGAAATAGAAATCACTAATAGGGGACTCTTGCAACTCACAATGGGCCATGCAAAGCACACAATAATAAGGCTGGCAGGTGGCTGCATATGCTAAAAATGGGAGGAGCTGTCAAAAAAAGAAATAAAGGGCAACAGCACACTAAAGGAGAAATGAAGTAAAAATCAATAATATGGGACTCATGCAGCTCACAATGGGCCATGAAAAGCACACAATAAAACAGCTGGCAGGTGGCTGCATAGCAGAAAATGGGAGGAGATGTAAGTAAAAAAAAATAATGAAAAAAGGGCAACAGCAGAATAAAGGCAATCATGCACAAATTACCAGTAATGCCTCTAACACTCACAGTGGCCAAATCAAAGCCACGAGTAATATAGGTGGCAGCTGGAATGTATCATAGTCAGCCAATCACACAGGCAGCATTTGCAGCACAACAGTATAAAGTATGGAAACACCTTACAGTCTGTTTTTTTCTAACAAACTCTGCACCATTGGTGTATACATGCTGGGGAATTTTAACTGGAAAAATGTTAGGGGCTGCCATTGCTTTGATTCATCATTATGTGCTAGAGGCTGACGGCGGAGAGGAGGATAATGCTGACAACCGCTACAGACCAAGGAGGAGGAGAAGAGTGTTCAGACCCAGGGTAACCTACCAGGGGCTATATGATCCGGAGAGAGTAGAGCGCTACAAGGTGGACAGAGACATACTTCAGCAAATCATTGAGCTCTGCCCACCTCATCTCAGAGCTAGAACCAACAGAGGGGAATGAATCCCAGTGGATACCAAGGTATGTGTATCCTTAAGAATTCTAGCTATAGGTACTTTCCAAAGACCTACTGGGGACATCACGGGGTCTCACAGGCATCTGCATCCAGGGTGCTCCACCAGTTCCTGGATACCATTCTACTACATGCCGGTGAACACATTTACTTCCCCAACACCCGTAAGGAGAAATCTACCAATATGCATCTCTTCCACCATATAGCAGACTGCACGGAGGTACTGGGTGCCATAGACTGCATGCACATTCACATCAAAGCACCACCCAGTGAACAGGGTAGGGTCTACATAAACCGCAAAGGCTTCCCCTCCATCAACTGCCAGGTTGTGTGCAATGCCCAGGGCATTATCATGAATGTGTGTGCTGGCAGCCCTGGAAGCTATCACAACTCCCTCATCTGGCATGTGCCACAGCTGTACCAGGCATTTGCCAGTGGGAACATCCCATAAAGCCATCTAGTGGAGGATGCTGGCTATGCACTGGAGCCGTGGATGATGACACCCATCAGAAATGCACACACACCCACACAAGAATGCCATAATGAGGCACACTCACAAACCAGAATCATTATAGAGCATGTGTTTGGGATGATCAAGTCATGGTTCTGCTGCCTTGACATATCTGGTGGAGCCTTGCAGTACTCTCCAGCCACATGTGGACACATGTTCATAGTATGTGCCATACTACACAATATGATCCTGTGGAAACAGCTGCAGCAGTAACAGCATGGAGAAGGGCCACACAGCCCACCACCATTGCCAAGGTTCCCACAGGCACAGAGGGACTCACAGGAGGAGGCTCCTGAGCCTGCTCCCCTAGGCAGATGGAGGCATGCCCAGTATGCTCACACCTTGGCAAAGAGGCAACACATAGCACACATACTGACACTGTGGGGACCTCAGGGACTGACATCCCTCTCTGACTAACAGACAGTAAAATAGATGACAGACACATCACTTTACCTGTAACTTACCATGTATAGGCAGTGTACTGTGTGCATCCAACATAGGCAGCCCTCAAGCACCATCCTCACAACTGCTGTATGCACAAGGTAAGTTAGTCTTCTTAACAATAAATGAATGGAATAGTATGCTCTGCCAGCATGTCTATGGTAATACTGTATGCATGCAAGGGAATGGGGTGGCCTCCTAGGACAGCAGCGCACAACTGAAAGCTATGTGGGACACCAGGAAATGCCTGGCCAAAACTGGCCTCCATACACTATGCAGTAGTATCCAAGGTGGCAAATGCCATTGCAATAGATGTGTGGGGACAACTAACTGGAGGGATCATAGGTCACAGGCATGGATGCCAGGGAGGGGGTCCCATAACCACCCCTCACACCCTCACAGCAAGTCAGCTGTAGAAAACCACAGAGAAATGTCTGGTAAAGGCACACAAATGGCGGCAATGTTGAATTAACCCCCTACAGACTCACACAGTGAAAGCACTGCAGGACCCACAGTTGCAGTAAGGCTATGAAGGGTAAGAAGCCTAACATATAAAGCTATGACAAACCCAGAGCTGTTGGACATGCTACACTTAAAGAAATCCAAATCCCTCTGAACCACATGCTCCAGGGACCTAAACCTTGTCACCACAATAAACAGAACATGCTGGAGGGATAGATTCCTCTCCCATAAACTTCCCATACTCTGGAACAAACTACACATTCATGTCAAGCAGACCTCCTCATTGTCCCTCTTTAAGAAAAATCTTGACGACTGGATGGGAAATAGAAAATTCACCCCAGAGATCACTTCTGTGGGTCTGCTTGATAGGGGCACAGGAAAATAATTTTCTTGGGTGGCAAAATCCTGGGAACCTTTTTGGCTAGATTTATATAGGCCCCAAGGCTGACAGCCAAGTACCTACCTATGAACCTATGAACTCAAATGTATGCCAGTACAATCTGACCTGGGCTCTTTATGATATGGCTCCAGTCCCCAAGACAGGGCACAATAGTATGGTAAATGGAACCAAAATGTAAAGCAAATATTAGCACAGTCTGTACAAATGTGTACTGTTGACAGGTGTGCCCTCCCCCCTCATATAACCACACAAATGCAGTAACATATATGTTTGCATGGAAATAGCCACATAGTACACATTGGCAGGGCTGTACCAATACACAGGAAAACATGGTGCCTGTCCACAATATGCAGGGGTCAGTGAGCTATTTGTATGTGTGGTTAATACTGTCTGGATCTGGCCAGCACATTCCCCTGGCAGTTGTCTTGTACTGCCCTAGGTACAGTGCTGTCTTTGACAGGGCCATGTGCAGATAACTGCAGTGCCAACTGTTATGCATGTCAGTGACCCCCACTGCTCTGCCACTGACATACCTGGAAGTCACAGTGCTATGTGGAACATACTACACATATTAGTGACATCTTGAAGGATGTGTAGCAGAGGTGCCAAGGCTTTTGTGAATATAAGTGCTTTGTGGTACTGTTGCAGTGGTCATTCTCAATAATTCTTTTTCTTATGTTTGTTTTTAGAAATAATGGACATGCCTGCACAGTTGAATGCACTCTGTACCCACACCCATAACTCCAAACCTCTGACAGCAAAATGTCTGGACAAGGGCAGAAATAAAAGTGGAACAAAGGCACAATGATAGGCATGTGTTGTAAATATCACCCTTACATACTGAGAAAGTTGGTAGGGTGAGGGGTTTGCAGTAGTGGGAATGGTCTGAAGGTTATGTATTCTGAAACAGTAATTTCTGTATTATTTTGTAACATCACACTTCAATTATATGTAACTAACTTGCCATAAAAACACAAGTTTACATAGAACAGATGAAACCGCTAGGCAAACACCTGGACTTCCTGCCAAAAAATATACAGGTCAGAGGTATGCACATGCAAGGATATGACATGTCAGGTTAGAAAGATACCACACAAGCAAGAGATGCCCAGCCAGTATATCACCAGGTTGCTGGGCTGTTTACACAGCTGTGTGTCATTACTACACTGGCTGTAGCCACACCTTACAAATGGCCTTGTTGGACAATAATTTACATAGCTGCCCTCATAATATTGGTTTATGCATCATACAACTAGTATTCCTCTGGTAAAGATCTGAGGCTGTCTGGCACTAGGTAAAGACACAATACAGTGCAGTTCCAGACTACAGAAGTTGATTAAACAAAACAAGTACCCTGAGGAAAGTCCTGTGTAATCTTGAGAGGTATGGCTGTAGCACACAAAACCCTGGACTACATTACACCTTTCTCTGGAATGGAGTCCCAACCTAACTATAGAAGGTCACACTAGGCATGCTCCTACACTTAGAGATTCAAAGGACATGTTGGAACCTACACTGGAATATATGACTGTATTGTGTATATATGTCCATGCATATAGACCCCTGTATACACCTCAACTGTCCCCACACACACACATCAGACAGGATTACCCTCAGCTAGCTGTAGGTGGCCCATATGTGATATAACTGTATCTGTTACATGAGATATACACACACACCTATATATGGGCAACAGATAACAACATATGTCAAGTATACACACACATAGGTGTGGGGAACTGAGAGACAGACAGTGATACAGAGAGAGACACAGGGGGACACAGACAGAGTGAGTCACACACACGGATACCCTGAATGGCATACAGTGATGTCCTGCTGTAGACAGTGGCATACTAGTTGTAAACAGTGCCAGCATAAAAGGTGAGCCCCATTGTGTAACAGGACTGAGGTTGAGTTTATAATATCACATCACCTGCGTGTGTGTGTTTTGTGTGTGTGTGTGTGTGTGTGTGTGTGTGTGTGTGTGTGTGTGTGTGTGTGTCTCCATAGGTCCACGTATTAGCAGACTCTTCCCACTCAGTACACATCACATTGCCCTACTTCACATGATCTGCTGCTTTCATTCACCTTAGAAGTACCATTGGACACTGATCATCCCTATAAGCTCTGTAGCATGTGCGATAAACACTATAGTACAATTAACTATATAGGCATGTTTTCTAATCTCAATACTGGTAAGAGTGTGTGTGTGTGTGTGTGTGTGTGTGTGTGTGTGTGTGTGTGTGTGTGTGTGTGTGTGTGTGTGTGACAGTTGTGTATGTGAGAGTGAGGGGGTGTTTGTTTGTTTGTAGGTGAAACAGTTTTAGGCCATTCCCACCCACAACAATTCCCAGTGCCCCACTTTATCAGTCCTACTGATGTCATTCCCCTTACTGGCACATTTGACCAGTTATCAGCCTAGTAAGCACCATAGCTTGTGGGATAACTGTGTAACACAATAGTACAATCCACTAGCTAGACAGGAGTCCTAATCTCAGATGTGGCAAATGAGTGTGTGTGTGTATGTATGTTTATAAGAAAAAGTATTTTGATAAGTCTCCCACCCACTGCCCTACTTTATCAGTCCTGCTGATGTCATTCCCCTTATCAGCACCTTTGGTCAGTTGTCGATCCAGTAAACTCTGTAGCATGTGTGATAACTGTGTAACATTAGGATGCAAATAACTAGATAGGCAGGGGTTCTACTCTCAGATCTGGCAAATGTGTGGGTGGGTGCGAATGTGTGTATGTTTGTAGGGAGAAGTATTTTGATAAGTTTCCCACCTACTGGCATACTTTATCAGTCATGCTGACGTCATTCCCCTTATCAGAATCTTTGGCCAGTTGTCAGCCCATTAAACTCTGTAGCATATGCGATAACTGTCTAACACTAAAGTACAAATAACTAGATAGGCAGGGATTCTACTCTCAGATCTGGCAAATGTAGGTGTATAAGAGTATCTGTAAGTATGAATGCTTGCAGGAAGAAGAATTTTGATAAGTTACCCACCCACTGGCCTACTTTATCAGTCATGCCAATGTCACTGCCCTTATAGGTTCATAGGTGTGTACTAGGCTAATGGCCCTGGAGTTGTTACACGCCTAGCCCATAGACATGCCCTGCCATTGTGCCACTTGACATTATTTCCCAGTGCCACCATCAAATACTGCCACTGGAGTGATCCCTGGGGTGAACTTTCTATTACCTATCCACTCATCAAGAACTCTCTGGAACAGGGTCATCCAGGTGCTTTGCTTGACATGTATGGAAAGTCTACTCCAGAGCATGTGCAGTCTCTGGGTGAGGAACCTGTCCCTCCAGCATGTTACGCTGATTGTGGTAATGAGGTCAAGGTCTTGCAGTGTGTGGTGCAGAGAGATTGGGATGTTTTTAGATGTAGCATTTGTAAAAGAGCTGGGTCAGACATGGCTTTGCAAGTCAAGCAGAGCTCACCTCTAAGTAGGTGATATGAGACAGAGAATAGCTGCAGTCTTTTGAGTCTCTCTGTGTAGGACATGTGTTTAATGCCTAGGATCCTCATTGTGAGGTAGTTCTGTGGCCTCTCCAGCTGTTGCAGGTATCTAGTGAGGTACATGCCAAATAGGGCATTATACTTGATGATTGGTGTAATTAGGGAAGAGTACACAGATACAATGACCTCTTTCTACCTGGATGCAAAACCCTTGGTAATGAGATGTGCCACATAGAAGGATTTCCTGACCACAGTGGCAATGTGGTGGTTTGAAGCAGGGGTTGCTGTCAACCTGTGTCCCCAGATCTCTTATAACACCTACAGTGTTTAGCAAGCTCCCATTGATGTGGTACTTAGTGGGAACTGGGATTTTACCAAAGGGGCTGATGATGCATTTTGTGGTGTTAAGCTTCAGGCCATGGTTTCCATGCCAGTCAGTGGTCTGAGTGAGACCTTTCTGTAGGATGTCTGCATCACTTGTGGAGTTAATGATGGCTCCCAGCTTACAGCTGTCTGTGAACTTGGTCAGCTAGAGTTCCTTTGTGTTAGCCTGGACTGCTGAGAAGTAGATGCTGAACAGGGGAGTACCCAGGACTGATCCCTGTGGGACTCCACTCACAACTGGCTGGCAGTCTGACTTCGAGCTTGCTACTTTCACACAGTGTGCTCTATCTGTGAGGCAATTTGAAAGCCCTGTAGTGATATAGGGGTTGATGCCTAGTTTGGTGGGTTCATCTATAATTCCTGACTGAGGAATGGTATCAAGACCCTTGGCCAGATTGATGTAGACTGTATGCAGTGCCTTACAGTCATACACAGCCCTGGTGACTGACTCAAAGAAGTCTACCAGGTAGAGTAGGCATGATGTCTGTTTCACAAAGCTACACTGTGTGGGGTCCAGAGTTAGGAGATTACCTATATGTTTGTTGATCAGGGCCCTGATGATGTGCTCCACAGCTGTACATATCAGACTCATCAGGCTATTGGACTGATAATTCCCAGGGTCTGTAGTTGCCACACCTTTATGGAGGGGGATAACTGTAGCTGTGCGCCATTTTGGGAGGGACAAAGTCTGAGGTGAAGCTGTGACTGAACAGAGCACACAGATGTGATGCCAAGTATCTTTGTAGTTCATGTAGAATACAGCCAGGAATAATTTGGGGCCCCATGGAAGCTGTATCGTTGCCCATGGACAATGCAGGTGTAACCTGGGTGGCAGTAATCCTGAGTGCCTGGCATTCTTCTGGCATTCTAATTGTTCCCCTGGGGGGAGAGAGGGGTAAAGCTGGCACTGCATGTGTTGGCAAGAATATTGACAATATCTGTTGGCTCAGTATAGGAGGAAGCATTGTGCAGTAACTCAGAGCTCTTCTGGGTATTGGTGTGGAGGTTCTTGATATAACTATCAAAGGATTTGTGATTGTTGTCAGTGTCTGCTGCAATTCTGCCATCATAGGTAGCTTTACATGATTTCATGAGGGATCTCAAGTTGTTGTTGAGGCTAATAAGGGAGTTTTACCACTCTTGGGACTCCACCTTTTTCGTAAACAGTTTCTTCCATCTGTTGTATAGGTTATTAATGGCAGGGGACAACCAGATTGGCCTCCAGTGTTTGGAGGAGACTGTAATGGTTTTGTTGGGTATGGCTAGTTCCTTGCATTGATGTACATGTTTGTACAGTGCATTTGTGTATGATTTGGCAGTCATGCAGGTATTTTCCATTGGCATGGGTACTGCAAAATTAACCACCTCTGTTCTTATGAGTCCAAAGTCAGCTTTGGAGAAGTTTTTCAAGGTGGTTACCTTTGTGGGGGGGGGGGGTGAGATGTGAGTTTCCATGGTTATTACTCTATGCTGAATCTGACCAAGTAGTGATTAACTACTGTTATCAAGCAAAGGTCCCATATGTTAGTAATCAACACAGGTCAAGGATGTTGCTTCCTGTACTGGGTGTCAGAATGAGCTGGTACAGGGCACTGGAACTGATGAATTCCAGAAAGAATTTGGCCAGTGTATTGGTGCTTGAGTATCTTGCCCAGTTGATGGAGGGATAGTTGAGAGTGTTGGGTTGGACCTTGATAGATCCCAGGGTATTGAGGAATGTTTTTGCATATGTTTGCTAGAGTTCATGTGGTTTGTGTTCTGGCTCTATCTTCCAGTCCTTTTGATTTTTATTTTACTTATTGTGGTTATTTTTTGAATGTAGATTGAAAGTCTAGGGACATGGATGTGGACGATTAGCAGGCTATGACCTGGATTGCACTATTACCCAATGTCAGTTGTACCTGAAGTATCTCATATGCATTATGCTGGGATACTACTCTGGATGTGTGCATATCCATTATTAATATGGATACACTACTGCCTTTGAAGCTGTGGTCCATGTTTTGGGGCTGATAGGTGTGGAATGAGTTACAGGCTGGTAGTGCAGTGGTGCTGTTTGCTGCTGTAAACCAGGTCTCTGTTACAGTACAAATGTCAATGTTTTCCATTTTTTTGGGTGCTTCTAGTGTCTTCATCTCGAGATGTAGATGTCTAGTGTTGAGCAACATGACCCTCAGATTGCATATATGTATAGTTGTTATGGTGGTAATTTGATTTGGAACACTGACTAAAAAGGCACTATAGGGGTGGCACGACACTTAGCCAGGATGACAGATGCAGGCCATCTCTGGCAAGCCATCGCAGTCTGTCAATCATGTCATCCCAAGCAGACAGATACTGGATCTCATGAGAGTGACACCAGACACTTAAGCCAATTGTTGAAGTCAGTCATTTGTTGTTTGTACTGCAGAATCATTTTGGGTGACAATAGTATACTGCTCAGGGCTACTGGCATACCTGCCTGGCCTACATAATCTAAGAGCTCCACCATGTATCTTTTCATATAGTCCATCGAGGTGCATCTCAGGTCATTCACACACATGGACAATGACAGAGTGATACTTGTAGTTGTTATGGAGTGACCTGACTGGGTGTGTTATGTGTTGGATTATAGCACCTGATAGACAGCTGACTGTTATCTCCTCCATGTTCAACCTAGTGAGTGGGACATCTTTGTGCCTTACTATTGAGTCACCTATGATTATTGTATCAGGCAAGGTGGTTAGCCTTTGGGGCTTAGGTTGAGAGGTACACTGTGTACGTGAGATATGTGTCCTCTGGTTTGTGCTGTGTTGTGATGGTCGAGTGGGTGTCTGTCTTGGTGGTCTTCACTGTTTTGGTAAATGTCTATTGAGTGCCTCTGTGAAAGTTGGTGGTGGTTAATATTTGTATGTCAGAGCTGTGATAGTGGGTGTTCTGGAGGGGTATGTGTTACATGTGGTTTGTTGCAGGTGTTGACCCTTCTGCTCTTGACCAGGTAGTCCAGTCTTCGCTATAGAGTGCATATCTTCCAATGCAGTGATATAAAGGTATCTCTCACAAGTCTGAGTGTTGGGAGTTTAGAAGAGAGGGTTATCTGTGCACATGAGGCAGTTGCAACAGTGCCTCAGAATACCCAAATGCACCAGGTTGATGGGCAAAAGCACAAATAACTGCATTTTAATCATGCCAGGAGGGGTGGTCATAACTACTAAGTATTGGAGCTAATTCAGTGAGGAATGACTATTGCTGATGGCTGTCAGGTGTGCTAGAATAATTGATAAAAAAAACTATTGAAATGCAAAGCTATTAGGCTATTTGAAGTGCAGGAGAGAAAGAACTAGCAAGACCTAAGGGAAAAACTGAAGACAGACTTTCGGGCATCTGCAACAGTTTATCTTAGCTATGGAGTTATCACCACCTTTGACCAGTTGTCAGTCCAGTAAGCTCGGTAGTGCATGTGGTAACTGCATAACACTATAGTAGAAATGACTAGATATGCAGGGGTTCTAATCCCAATACTGGCAAGTGTGTGTGTGTGTGTGTGTGTGTGTGTGTGTGTGTGTGTGTGTGTGTGTGTGTGTGTGCATGTGTGTGTGTTTGTGTGAGAAGCATATACTGTGTGTGTTATACCATTTAGTGTTGAGTACCACCCTTTAAACTTCCCATCACCCTACTTTACTAGGCCTTCTGATGCTATTCACCTTAGACGTACCTTGAGACTAGATGAAATCATGTAACCTCCATGGTGCATCTGATAACTGCATAACACTATAATATAAATAACTAGATAGGTAGGTGTTCTAATTTCAATGCTGGCAAGTGTGTGTGTAATACTAGAGAGATGCATACACTCTCAGGTTTCAGACTACCTCCTTACTAACAACCTCCTTTCCAATACTCAGCATGGTTTCCGACCAAACCATAGCACCACCACTGCCTTACTCTCCTTTACTAACACTAACCTTCAGCATAAAAACAATGGCTATCTCTCCTCTGCTACTTTCCTAGACCTATCTAAAGCATTTGACATGGTCCCATACAAACAACTTATCTCTGTCCTCAATAACCTATCCTTCTCACAATCAGTCACCAACTGGTTTCAGAGTTACCTGTCTGACCGCCAACAATCCATTGTATGGCAGAATGACATATCTCCCCAACTACCTGTCTCCATAGGGGTTCCCCAAGGATCTATCCTTGGACCCCTACTCTTCTCTGTTTTCACAAATAATCTAGCCTCTGCCACCACACATGGCACACTCATACAATACGCAGATGACTCGACCATCATCTGCTCAGCCCAGTCCCTACCCAAACTGCAAAAAGTCACACAGGAAGCCTTTTCCTCTGTTGAAACTTGGTTATCCGATGCCCAATTAATACTCAACCCAAACAAAACTAAACTACTCATCTTCCAACCCACCAAACATACTCAAAACAACTCTCACTTTAACATCACAACAAAAGACAACACCACTATATACCCAACTGAACACACCAAATTGCTAGGAGTGGAAATAGACAATAAATTAAAATTTGACATTCACATATCCATGACCATAAAAAAAGTCCACAAAAACTAGGAGCGTTATACAGAAATAAGCATCTTCTCACCAAAGCAGCAAAGATTTCAATAGCAAATTCCCACCTTATCTCCACCTTACTTTATGCCTCTCCAATATATACCAACCTAAGGCAATGTGATCTAAGCAAGCTAGAGACCTGCTACAACAAAATTGCCAAATTCGCCACGGGGCATCCTACCATAGTCACCACTGTCTCTCACTTGCTGAACTGGGCTGGCTTGAACTCCCTCACCTCCTTCAATGGTATCAACTCTCACTCGCCCACAAACTAGTAAACCATCCACTAAATGTCCCATCCCTCCAGAATCTACTCCAACCCTATCGCAAGACCAGACCACTAAGATCCAGCAACAAAAATCCCTTGCAGATCACTAAAGCCAATAACTCTGCTGGTAAAGCACTATTCTCTTGCACCATAGCCAAATTATGGAACTCCCTCCCACCCACAATTACCTCTGTACCATCATGCACCCACTTCAAAACTTTACTAAAAGCGCACCTAAAAACATGCTGGCTATGCCCTTGCCACTCCCACTCTAATATCACCCACCCCATTGAACCACTACCTTTCTTTCCACTCCACTAACTACCTTGATTATAGCAAGCTCAGATGCTCATAAGCCTAGTACTTATACAGCAGGAACTTCTTATTTTAACATTTGTTAATGTATGTTATGTACTTCACAGATAAAGATTCTAGTTGTCTACTGATGTACTATGTTCTTCATCTGTAAATATGTTGTAAATTGTTAATCGCTATGTAATCCAATGTAACTACTGTCTGTTTATTTTAACTGTGGAGCTTTTCTCCCCGGGTCTCCGCTAAAAATGGACCTACGTCCAGTCGGACACTCCCAGTCAACAAATATAAATAAATAAATAAATAAATAAATAAATAAAATGTGTATGTATGTATGTATGTATGTGTGTGTGTGTGTGTGTGTGTGTGTGTGTGTGTGTGTGTGTGTGTGTGTGTGGCTTTGGGTGAAAATAGCATGGTAACGGCATCTGCCTCACATGCAGTATGTTAAACCATTTTGCACACCATACCAGTCCTCTATACAGATGTTTATGGAATATCCAGCCCGAAACATGCATCTGATGACTCCTGCTGTGGCACTTGTAACAGTGGCTTTTTGAGCAGCAGTCCCCCTGCGAGCACCACTGTCCATCCACCTATGTGGGACCTCACCTGCACTCTATATCCAGTGTCTACACTCACAACTGCCATAGTCACCACACTAGCCTATTCAATGCCACCACCTGCCAACTGTCCATCATCTGTGGCCACTGGTGATGGGGTATGTGTGGGCATTGTCACTGTGTGCGGCAATGGTGTGGACAACAGTGGGATGCCAACCAATGGCATAGATTCAGCCCCTGACAACCCCACCTGTATTTCACTATTCCTATCATCATTGTCAGAGTCTGCAGAGATAATGACATCAGTTTCCAAGTGGGAGGGACCCCAAACCCCATCACCACCTGTAAGGGGAAGACAACATATGTACATTAATACCTGCACTTTGAGGTTGGCTGGTACAGTCACTCACACATGCGCGCGCGCGCACACACACACACACACACACACACACACACACACACACACACACACACACACACACAACTTACAGGCGAAGTGGCAGAAATCTGTTACACAGACAACACACTACCCAAATGGTGACATGCATGACACATGGCCCTCAACATCATGCAAGGCAGCCAGTTTTACTACATGTAGCTAACAATATAGAGCTCTGGGATACGTGATTAATGTTAGTAGGTGATGGCCCTTTCCCAGCACAGACTGCACCCATGTACACATCATTGCTGTTCACCTGTACAGCAGAGTGGCAAGTACTACAGAACATACCTCACAACTATATGGATCCTCACAGGACATGTAGATGTCTGGCTAATATGTTTGCTCTGTTTCTCATAACCCCTGTGTTTCTATGATACATAACTGGGATGACCTGAGTAGTGACATCATTGATTAATGACATACATTTGAGTGTTAGACCTCCAAACCAGCAGTAAATGTATGGTCACACAATTCCTGTTACACCACCAACCTTCTAAGCTTACAGAGAATATTATAAGTGCACACAACCCTGTTAACACACCATGTTCTTGTAATATATGAGAGGGCACTGCAATAATGCATTCAAATATGTTACCCACCTTTCATGTGACATATGACCTATGCAATCCAATCGATAAACAAATGTGTTACGTGTAAAATATAATGACTGCAATATGTACAATATGGTGGTTGCATAAGTGTGCACACCTTTAAAATTATACTTTGTTAAAGCACCTTGTAAGTGACTTACAGCATTCACTCATCTTGTGAAGGTGTCTATCGGCAAGGCACATCATGACTTGACATTATTTGGCCACTCTTCCGTGCAAAGGTCACCCAAGTCTGAAAGATTGCAAGGGCAGCTCATATGCACAGCCTTTGTTAGGTCATACTGGGGTTTGTCTATCTGGTGTAGGTCTAGGCTATAGCTGGGCCAATTCATAACCATGAATGTGTTCAGGTGGAGCCTTTCTTAGGTAGCTTTGGTGTATGCTTTGGGTCTTTGTCATGTTGAAGGCTGACACCCCTCCCCATAATCAGCGTTCTTGCAGACACCTGATGGATTTGGGCCAGATGTGGGTGTTATTTGGAACTGTTCAGAATTTCCACCACTTTGACTACAGGCCCAGTTCTGGCTTTGGAACAACATCCCCACAGCAGGCCCCTGCCATGAGCGTGATTCACCATGGGGATGTTGGTGTTCAGGTTAAGAGGGGTGTTGCTTGTGCACCACACATATCTTTTGGTATTGTGGCTGTGAGGTCAATCTATAGTCTCATTACACCATAACACATTTTCACACATGCCTTTGGAAGACTTGATGTGCTATATTGCAAATTGTACCCACCCCTGGAAGTTTTTTGGTGTTGGGAAATGCGTTCATCTTCTGACTATACCCTATAGGCCAGATGTATGCAGAATATGGGAGAGTGTTCTCACATGAAGTACACAACACCAGTACTTGAAAGTGATTTCTGCAACTCCCTCAGTGTTGCTGTATGTCTCCTGGCAGCCTCACTGACCAGGTTTTGACATGTCTTGTCATCAATTTTGGAGGGGTGGCAGGTTCTTTTCAACAGCACTGTTGTCCCATATTCAATCCACCTTTCGACAACTATCTCCACTGTGTTCCATGGTGTATGCAATGATGTGGTAATGTTGTACCCTACTCTTGACTGATACCTTTCAAATATGAGATCCCTTTGCTGCTTTGTAAGCTGTCTGCAAGCCATGGCTGTTGCAGGCAACTGAGCAATGTCATGAATATCCCACTTGGATTGCAGACTGTTATTTGGTGTTACTCGGAGTGCCTTTACTTGATGGCAGGTGTGTACTCAAG
Organism: Protopterus annectens; assembly: GCF_019279795.1. Taxonomy (NCBI): domain Eukaryota; kingdom Metazoa; phylum Chordata; order Ceratodontiformes; family Protopteridae; genus Protopterus; species Protopterus annectens. Next base: position 1,219,767,980 of record NC_056728.1, on the reverse strand, counting down.
CAGACTGAATGCTGTCAGTAAATCACAAGCTGCTGCAATAAAATATTATTTGAAGGGTGTGCACACATCTGCATCCAACTTATTGTAAGGTTTGTGTACTCTATATTTGGTCCTCAGCAGATTGATTGGTTTACAAGTGAATTGTTCATGTCATAGGTCACATTACAAGGTGGAAAAGGTGTGGACTGACATATTGTGGTCTCAATTTGTATATATATATATATATATATATATATATATATATATATATATATAGATATATATATGTATATATATATCACAAACACCTGGCTTCTTAACAGGGGTCTGTACACTGTTTATATCCACTGTATGAGAATAATGTTTCACACATGTCCCTACCTTAGGCCGTTTGTCCCCCCATTTTGTTGGTCTCTGTCCTGAAGTCTTGCATTGACAGGTTGTGAGGTATGTTACAGGGATGTTACATTCTCCTCAGATAGGTCTCTGTAGTGACCACTGTGATGCAATGCAGTTAACCCCACCACAAGTGAACATGCACATAAAGCAATATGGCTATGAGTGACAGTTTTGTGCATGGTACATTGCATGGCCTTCACATGCCTGGGGTATTGGCAAACCAGAACAATTCCATACTCACCAGCTTCAGGCTGCTGTCCCACATGTAGACCAGATGGACCTAGGTATTTGTGGGAGAGAAGTGTTGTCAGCAGACTCACATGTGGCATTGGTACTGGATGGATGCATCATGTCTGCACATTTACAGTACAACTCCAAATACTACACAGTATGCTGTCCTTCAGCATAGATGTGCACTTCTGTGCATTAGTAAACCCCATCCCCATCTGCAATCTGATCTGACACATGCACGTACATACTTTACAAACACAAGTATGTCTGCTACACTAGTCTAATAATTTCCACTGGGGCTTTACCTACAAACTCCTCATCCATTGTCTGCGTGCCACCCACTTCCAGCAAGTGGGGGGGGGTCTGTACGCTGATGTTGTACTGGGATGGGTGCCCCAAGGTTGGCAAGGAGCTCCTTGGTGAGTGTCAGTGGGGGCTGCATGGCTGGGCCCCCACCTGTGGGTGTGCAGTCCCTGGCCACAGTAGCTGCCCTTTTCCGGGCATGACATAGGAGGTCATTTGCATGATACCGGACTTGCTTGTATGTACGTGCGTGCAGGCTGACATCATTTACCCTGTGGTCTAGGTTGTCCCACAGGCCAATCCTCTCACACAGAAGCTGCTGGCTCCAGCCAAACATTATGGCATAGTTTTGTAGTATGACTTCTATGATTATATTTATCTTAGCCACTGAGAAAGTAGACCTTTGAAAATGCGACATTGCACCTGGAAGACATAAAAAGGGAAACACATCACAGGACCTCATACATTTGGCAACAGTATGTATAGAACCTGCACAGCTACATTGAATACAGTAGCCACCACTCACAACCACAACATACCCCTGCAATCTATCAACACTGCATCTGGTTGCATTGCACTGCTGGTCCTGATGTGTCACCCCCCCCCCCAATGAGGGCTAGTTAATTTCATAATCCTCTACTTCTCATTCATGCCTGTGTAGAGGGATGACATTGGCCATCTTCAATGTGGATGGGGTGTGGATGGTGCCAAGGTTTGGAGTGACTACAGTGTGTAATGGAGGTGGGAGCACATGCCTGAGTTCATGTTGGATGCGGACAGGGTTATCAGGACACATGGATGCTTACATTTGTTGCCTTTCAGTAGGCAATATGTGCCTGTTCACTGGTGATGAGGGGAGGGGTGTGGGTGCTGTGCATATCCACTTATAGTGATGCTGAGCCAGGGGGTGATGCTTGCCCTAAACTTATCTGCAGCAGGTTGGCTATAGCTATGTTGTGTGTCTATGTGGTCTGATTGACCACCATTACAGGGTGGGTTGGTTTGTTGCCTGTGAGATTGCAGACATATGTGAAGATGGCCTTGTGATTGGCCTTGGTGGATGTGTCCAAATTGTACTCATAGTTAGCCTTACAGTACTCCACCTGTGACCTTATATGCTTGATGAGACAAAGGCTGACTTGATGCCAGGTTGGTGCCAGCTCCTAATTTGCCCTGTACAGCCAATATAGGGACAAGGTCTGTGTTTGTGTATTGCTGCTGTCCAGCAAAGGGGGTTACTCTACTTTGGTGATGGCAGGTTTTACAAGTAAGGTATTGCTGAGTCCATACAGGTATGTTGGTGTTCATATAGCTGTTTGTAGTAGGCATGGACACATAGTCATAACACAGTTGGACACCTCTCCAATTTCAAACAGATAATTATGCTTATTGTAGTACCCATGGCTGTGTCAGGGCAATTTAACAACCAGTAGCTGTAGAAATGTCACTCTGTTGGATGCACAGTAACTAAGATTACACACAAGTACAACATGTACATCTTATTTAATTGACATTTTGCATCCCATGTCTGTTGTTATGAGGAGGCCAGATACACCTACTCATACTGAAATGTGCACAGGTGATACCTGATATACATTTCTGTTCTATGTCGGTATGGCACACTCTATTCACACTCTTGCTGCCCAGTCATACCTCTCAACCCGTTAGGGCAGGACATTTGTAGGATGCCACAGATACATGGGGCAATGGGACAAAATTAGTGACACTATCTTAAAATTGCTGTAACACACCTGAATCATTCAATAGCACAGTAGCCTTTGCAATGACAGACATACCCTGGAGGATGTCCAACAGTTATATGTCAGGAAGAGAGGAGAAAGGCTAGGAGTGTGGAAGTGAGGGTAACAACTTTTAATGTTGGCAGTATGACTGGTATAGGGACAGAGCTAGTTGATATCATGGCCAGAGGAAGGTCGATATATTGTGTGTGCAAGAGACCAGATGGAAAGTAAGTACAGCTAGGTGTATCGGAGGCAGATCACAATTGACATATTAGAGTATGGATGGGAGGCGAAAGGGGGTAGAGGTTATCCTGATGGAACAGTATGCCAAGGGTGTTTTTGGAGGATGATATGAGTGTCTGATAGAGTGATGTTTATGAATCTGGAAATGGATGGTGTAATGATGAATGTTGTTAGTGCATATACTAGGCAAGTTTCTTGTGCAGTGGATGAGAAAGAGAAATGTGAAGTCAGTTGGATGACATGGTGAGGACTGTACCCAAGAGTGGGAGAGTGGTGATTGCAGCAGATTTAATGGTTGGTGAAGGAAACAGGGGGGATGAGGAAGGGATGGGTATGTATGGTGTTAAGCAAAGGAATGCAGAAGGTGAGATGGTAGTGGATTCTGCAAAAAGGATGGACATGGCTGTGGTGAATACATACTATAACAACAGGGAGGCATATAGGGTGACATACAAGAGTGGTGGGAGATGCACACAGGTGGAATATATTCAATGTAGGAGGGCCAGTTTGAAGGAGAGTGAAGGTTGCAAAGTGGTGACAGGGGACAGTGTAGTTAGGCAGCAGAAACTGTTGGCCTGCAAGATGACATTGATGATCAAGAAGAGGAGGAGTGTGTGGGCAGCACCAAGGATCAGATGGTGGGAACTGGAAAAGGGTGGTTATGAGGTGGAATTTAGGGAAGAATTACGACAAGCACTGGATGGCAGTGATGATTTACCAAATATCTGGGTAAGTACAGCAGAGCTAGTAAGGGAAATGGCTAGAAAGGTGCTTGGTGTGACATGTGGATGGAAGAAGAAGTACAAGGACACCTGGTGGTGGACTGAGGAAGTACAGGACAGTATACAGAGAAAGAGGTTGTGGATGAAGGAGTGGGATTTTCAGAGAGATGAAGAAAGTAGACAGGAGTATATGGAGATGAGGTGCATGGCAAAGAGAGAGGTGGCAAAGGCTAAGGATGAGTCATATGATGAATTGTATGACAGGTTGGACACTAAGGAGGGATGAAAGGACTTGTACTGGTTTACTAGACAGAGGGACTGAGCTAAGAAAGATGTGCAGCAGATAAGGGTGATAAAGGATAATGAGGGGAAACATACAAGTGAGGAGAGTGTGCTGAACAGAATATTTTGAGAGGCTGATGAATGAAGAGAATGAGAGAGAGAGATGGTTGGATGATGTAGGTATGGTGAATCAGGAAGTGCAACGGCTTACCAAGGAGAAAGTAAGGATAGCTATGAAGAGTATGAATATTGGAAAGCCTGTTGGTCCACATGACATACCTGTGGTAGCATGGAGGTGTTTAGGGGAAATCTCAGTGGTATTTCTTCACCAGATTGTTTAATGATATCTTGGAAAGTGAGAGGTTGCATGTGTAGTGGAGAGGAAGTGTTTGTGCACCATTTTAAGAATAAGGTTGATGTGCAGAGCTGTAGTAACTACAGAGGGATAACATTAATCAGTCACAGCATGAAGTCATGGGAAAGAGTAGTGGAAGCTAGACCTAAGCAGGGTGGTGATGAGTAGTGGTCAGCACTATGTTGTCATGTCAAGTAAGAGCACTACAGATGCGATGTTTGCTGTGAGAGTGTTGATGGAGTAGTACAGAGAAAGTCAGGAGTTGCTTTGTGTCTTTCTGGACATAGAGAAAGCATATGACAGGGTGCCTAGAGGGGAGTTGTGGTATTGTATGAGGAAGCCATGAGGAGCAGAGATATATGTAAGACTGGTACAGGATATGCACAAGGGTGGTGTGACAGCGGTGAGGTCTGCTACGGGAGTGACAGATGTGTTTAAGGTGGAGGTGGGATGACATCAGGGATCAGCTGTGAGCCCTTTCTTATTTGCAATGGTGATGAACAGGTTGACAGACAAGATCATACAGAAGTCCCCGTTGATTATGATGTTTGCAGATGATATTATGATCTATACTGAGAGTAGGGTACAGATGAAGGAGACCCTGTAGAGGTGGAGATATGCTTTAGAGAGGAAAGGAATGAAGGTCAGCAGGACTAAGACAGAATATCTGTATGTGAATGAGATGGAGGGTAGCGGAATGTTGAGGATGCAGGGAGTAAAGTTGGCAAAGGTGGATGAGTATAAATGATTGGGATCAATATTTCAGAGTAATGATGACTGTGGACGACAGGTGAAGAAGAGAGTACAGGCAAGATGGAGAGGGTAGAGAAGATTGTCAGTACTGATTTGTGACAGACAAGTACCAGTAAAAGTGAAAGGGAAGGTCTACAATAGGGTAGTGAGAAAAGCTATGTTATTTGGGTTGGAGACAGTGTCATTGATATAAAGGCAGAAGTCAGAGTTGGACGTGTCAGAGTTACATATGTTAGGAATTGTACTGATTGTGATGATGGTGGACAGGATTAGCAATGTGTATATGACAGGGTCAGCCCATGTTGGACTGTTTTGAGACAAAGCCAGGGAGGCAAGATTACATCAGCTTGGACCTGTGCTGCAGAGGGATGCTGAGTATATTGGGAAAAGGATGATAAGGATGAAGCTGCCAGGTAAGAGGAAAAGAGGAAGGCCTCAGATAAGGTTTCTGGATGTGGTGAGAGAGGACATGCAGGTGGTTGGTGTGACAGAGCAGGATGCAGTGGACAGGCAAAAATAGCAACAGATGATCCACTGTAGCGATGCCTAACGGGAACAGGTAGAAGAAAAAGAAAGACATGTTGTAATGTCAGTCGTCACAGATTTGCGAATGATTTGCCAGACATCACACAATTGTATGAGTAAATGACTACAAATATGAGGCACACATATGGTCAGTGTGCATAACACTGGACAGTTTAATGATATGAGCTCAGTATATCACATACAGTTCAACACACACACGCATGTGCAACAGTACTTTACTATGCAAACACCATATATAGGTCTCTCACATTTCTGAGACAATCAAGTATATCATAATTGTATTCACAAGTAAGATATGGATATGTACGACATCCCAGTAGCTGGCCTAGTATTATCACAGTCAGTATTGTTCAACACACACTGCAGTTGTAGTCATATGTAAGCCATCCTTTCCTGGAATGACTCAGGGACTTGACCTATGATCTATGTCACTGCAGACAGACCCAGATGCTATGGCCATAGGTTCTGATCAGCATTATATCAGTACAGCAAGTCTTGTTGAGACATATATGTTACAGTTCCAATTTCCCATTCTTACATACCCCCTACAGCAGTCCATTACATACTTACTTGTTTGACATACCTGTTTGTTTTATTCAAGTGTAGGTGGTTATGTCCTGCTTGTTTTTTATTTTCCTTTTCACTGTCTCTCTCTCTCTCTCTCAAGAATGTAGGGTGTACATCTGTTTTGCATGGGTAGCAGCTTGCCTTTTGTAGGCAATGTTCATGAGCAGCTGATGGCCTGTGCACCAATTGGTATCCCCCACTTGATAACTGCATGCAGGACATCTGTGTTGTTATTCATATAGCCAGTGGCATGGCAACACATTCCTATCATTGAGTACATCATGTGAGCATTGGCCCTTTTCCTTGCCTGTGAGGAGAGCTTTGTGGAAGTGTGTGAACAACAACATCACAGAGCGTATTTGGAAGTACCTCTTACAACCAAAACTGTGGAGACTGGCCAACAGAATGGGGGAGAATGTTTCAGACATAGGGACAGAATGTAAGTATTGCTGTCATACATTTAGATTAATGCTAGTCTAACAGAGTTTGTGTGGACATGGAGTTCCTGGGTGATTTTAACTCTGACTGTTATGTGTTTGACATAACTCTCACCTGTAGGACTATCCACAGAA